>NW_006408576.1:11383421-11392565 GCF_000296735.1 Chrysochloris asiatica
TGGGTGATGGGAATTTATACAACTTGCGTATCAAGTGTCTTGACTCCACTTAACTCAAAAGTTGAAACTTACTCTCTCCTCACATAAATTCACATACTCAGTAAAGCCAGAACCTCAATGGGCTACACCTTCAGTGAAAAGTTTGCTAAAAAAACAAAGAAAGAAATCTCCCACCACTTCAGAAAGACAACAAGGAAGCTAGTCTCTCATACCTGAGACAATGTTTAAGTACAAGAGAAGGAAAAAACTTCTTTGAAAATGTGTCATCATGGGCCTACCACATAAGGGGTTGAGACCCCAATGGAGAGATTCAGGCTATAAAGCCCTGACACCTGTACAGAAGTAGATATAAAACCCATCTAGAAAGATCAAGTTCAGCAAAGAAGAGCCCGTCTTGCCCAAATAAAAAATTAATATGGATTGGGTATATTTAAAGACTTAAAATAAGTGAATAAAGTAATTACAAAAGATAAAGACTGCTTCAAAAATACCAGACATATTTGGAGGGAAAAAATAAAGGAACTAAAATAGAAAAATCAATTACAGGAATAAGAAAACTTGAATACCAAAACAACATTCATGACATACATAAAGAAAAAAGATGTAATGAACAGGAAAATAGGATAAAAAAATTTGCCCTTTGTAGAGTTAGAACAAAAGACTTGAAGGTAAAGAATATTGTTGTTGTTAAGTGCCACTGAGTTGGTTCTGACTCAGAGCAGCCTTTATAGAGTTTCTAAGGAGCAGCTGGTGGGTTTGAACCACTAAATGTGCAGTTAGCAGTTCAGTGTTTATTTTTATTGTTAGATGCCATCAGATTGGTACTGACTCATAGTGTCCCTACACACAACGGAACAAAGCACTGCCTGGTCCTGAACCAAGCCCAGAATCATTGCTGCCATGCTTGAGCCCATTGCTGCTGCCATGGTGCCAATCCATCTCACTGGGGCCTTCCTGTTTTTTGCTGACCCTCCATTTTACCAAGCATTATGTCATTTTCCAGGGATTGGTTCTTCCTGATAATACGTCTGAAGTATGAGAGACAAAGTCTGGCCATCCTGGCTTTAAGGAGCATTTTGGTTGTACTTATTCCAACACGGATGCATCAGTTCTTCTACCTTACTCCTTAGTCATTGTCCAACTTTCACATGCATATGAGGTTATTTAAAATTCCATGGCTTGGGTCAGGTGCACCTTAGTCATCAAACTGACATCTTTGCTCTTCAGCACCCTACATCAAATCCATTTAGGCAATGGATTTTTTTCTGATTAATGAGGATTAGATGTCTGAATGAAACATGTATTTTATATATATATATATATATATATATATATATATATAGTTGTTGTTATGTGCTGTGGAGTCGATTCCGACTCATAGTGACCCTGTACAGGGTTTCCGAGTCTGTAAATCTTTATGGGAGCAGAAAGCCTCATCTTTCTCCTGCGGAACAGCTGGTAGTTTCGAAATGCTGACCGTGAGGTTAGCAGCCTGATTCGTAACCACTACGCTACCAGAGCTCATATATATATATACACTTTTGATATGTTCATGTGTTCTGGTATGGCACTATAGAATAAGCGAAGCACTAGGCCCACTAAATGCAAGGTTGGTGGTTCTAATTCACCAACCCATCTTCTGAAGCCCTATCTAGGGTGGCTATCAGTTGGACTCACTGGCACTTCAATACAACAACAACATGTGTTTATTTAGTAGGAAATGTGAGGAATCCCTATCCTTATTCTGCCTCCTTACAATACCATCTGCGTTGTGGAAGGTGGAATACAAAAAGTTGCTCGTGGAGTCAATATGTTTAAAGACAATATTAAACCTGACTGTCTTTGATGTGTTTTTCCTTCATCTTCCAAAAAAAAGATGTTATTGTTATGTGCCTTTGAGTTAGTTGTCACTCATTGATGCCCTGTGTAGTCTCTCTGCTAGGGTTGTATTCTTTCACCATACTTAAGCAATATCTATACTGAGCAAATAATCTGAGAAGCTGGATTATATGAAGAAAAATGTGGTATCAGGATTGGAGGAAGTCTTATTACAAGCTGTGATACGCAGATGATACAATCTTGTTGAAAGTGTAAAAGACTTAAAATACTTACTGATGAATATCAATCCACCAGTCCATGGATTACATCTCAATGTAAAGAAAACAATAATACTTACCACTGGACCAATAAACAATATCCATATAAATGCAGACAAGATTAAAATTGATTAAATGATTAAAACTTCATTTTACTAAGATCAACCATCAACACTTATGGAAACAGCAGTCAAGAAATCAAATGACATATTGCATTCGGCAAATAAATCTGCTGCACAAAATCTCTTTAAAGTGTTGAAGAGCAAAGATGTCAGTTTGAGGACTAAGGTGTGCCTAATCCAAGCCATGGTGTTTTCAATAACCTCATGTACATGTGAAAGTGAGTAAGGAAGACTGTAGAAGAATTGATGCATTTGAGTTATGGTGCTGGAGGACAATATTAAAATATCTTGGACCACCAAAAGTACAAACTTGGAAGAAGTACAGTCGGAATGCTCTTTGAAAGCCAGGATGGCCATACTTCATCTATACTTCAAAAATATTATCAGGAAGGACCAGTTACTGGAAATGGATATCATGTTTGGTAAAGTGGAGGGTCAGAGAAAAAGAGGAAAACCCCCAATAAGATGGAATAGAATAGTGGTGGCAGCAATGGGCTCAGCCTTAGCAACGATTGTGAGGTTGGTGCAGAATTGGGCAGTGTTTTATTCTGTCGTGCGTATGGTCGACTCAATTGCGCCTAACAACAATAGGGTTTCTGAGGAGAAGCTAGTGGGTTTTAACACTACTTTGTGGTTCGCAGTTCAGTGTTTATCCTATAGCACGATACTAGGAGTCCAGATGAGGGTAGAGACCCCTTTTAAGGACAAAGATGAAGAGATTTATGTCTGGCTGAATTTAGAGACATAGGAAATAATAGGGGAAAAAAAGAAGCATTAAATTGACATATTCTTATTTTACTGCTAAGGCTGAGACATGAGGCGTGTTGCCTTAAAGTAGTGTCAGAACAAAGATGTCTAAATTAACTTAATTTTAAAGTTTATTTTCTCAGGTCCTTTGTTGAAGCCAAATTAAAAAAAAAAAAAAAAACCCAACAAAAAACTGGTTCTGTGGTATGAGATAAAAGATTTTTAAAATGTAATATCTTCTTTAGCATATCAAGACTTAGCCCTGATAGATTTGATCACAGCATTTTCTATAGGGAAACACCTGAGCATGTGAAACTTCCACCTTCCGCTTAAAAGGACTGTGGGAAGAAAGCAGTAGGAAATGGAAGGAGAAAAGAATCGAGGGTAAGAGGGAAGTCTAAAGAACAGGAGAAAGGGATGGTGAGAAACTAAGACACATTAAGATTGTCCACTTTTCTCTGCAAAAGCTGAAACTAAAATCCCAAGAGGCAAGATGTGGAGTACTGTGGATGGTCTAAAAGAATACTAACCAATTCTGACTCATACTGATTCTATGTGCTACAGAACAGAACTGGGCTCCATAGAGTTTTCTTGACTACGATACTTACAGAAATGGAGCATCAGACATTTCCTCAGTGGTGCTATTAGGTGGGTCCGATATGTCTGCCTTTCTATTAGATGTGAAGTACAAACCATTAGTGCCACTCAGGGTCCTAAGTAAAATTTGTTGTTAGGTGACTTCTAGGCTCTTAAATATAAAAACAAAAGATGCCACAATCACCTAGAAACCATCTGGAAGGAGGAAAGGGGGAAGTTTGTAACTCTGAAAGGCAGAATATTTATCTAAAAAGAACCATGAAAAACTGCAAGTGGTTTAAGCTAAAGTACACTGAGACCTTACAAATTGATCCATTTAAATACTCTGTTTTCATAAAGAGTTAGGATAAAGGTCAAATCAATGCCAGGAAAAAACAAGCTATATTACTTCTGTGCATTATGAATATGGTGCATATTGACATACACCATACACACTGGTAAGCACTTGCACACTTGCAGCAAGACTGCAAAATGGTGCTTTTCAGCCTGGTTTAAATTTACAGTGAAGGGTTGTTTTGTTTTTTGCTCCACTTTGCATTTTTAAACTTAAAAACTAATCAGATGTGAAGGTCATTAAACACAGGATGACATATTTACAAGAAAGCAGGAATGATAGGGCTTAAACAGTTTGGTGGGGTGGGGAGAGGTTGGGGTGAAGAGAAACAGTTCTTTGTCTTGAGTTTTAAGTGTGCTGGAGAGAAAGGAAGGGGGAGATAGCCCAGAGATGAATCCAGATAGGCAAGTGCCAGAATCAAATTGGGATAGATTCAAATGTCAGGCTAAGGAATTTAGACATTATCTAATAACAGCCATATTTGAAAAGTGTTTTGTCACTGGCAAGGCCCTTTTCAAATATATCCACTCTCCATGGAAAATCCTTAGGAAAACATTAATTTATTTCCCTATTTTTTTAAAAGAAGCAATTAAACTGCAAAAGGATTAGGCAGTTTCCCCAAATTTTATTGCTAAGGAATAGCTGGGATTCCATCACATTATCTTTCCAGAAATCTACCTGGACAAAATATGGAAGGATGGACTGTTATGGAGGGACCTCATGGACATTAGAATAGCAAATGAAAATCACACTGAAATGTATTATTTGTAAAAGCACTCAAGTCCACTATTATACTGGTATGAAAAACATCCTAGGAAATTTTGATGTATAGTCCAGTTCTATTTTCTCCTGCTTCACTATCATCCCCCACCTTGAGAAGTATAATTGTGCATGGATTTGTATAAGGTCAAAATATATAAATAAGACAGATATAAAATCTGGGTGGACAGGGTTAATCATGGATCAGCTCTGCCATCATGAGGCCATGGGAACCTGATTCATAATCCACAGAGCTTCGATTTTCTATTACATCATGAGCACAATCATAATTAGAGACATTATTATATGGAAAAGAACCCCCAATGGTTTCTAAACATCTTTCTCTTCCTTTACCAAATAAAGACATATGCATTTTGCATTAATATTAAAGAATAAGTAATAAACATAATAGTAATTATAGTACAGTGACATGATGTGTACAGATTTCTGTGGTCCCTAGAGTAAGCCCCTCTAGGAATATACATTTTTACTCTGTTTAAATACATTCACAATTCTTTTGCTAGCCCCATTCACCATCCCTATATAGGAACACTGGAACAGAATATGTATTTAGAATTCTATGGGCTCTATTCTTCCATTGCATTTCAATTAGAGATACCATTTGTCTTGTGTGTTTTATCTCTTGGAACATTCTCCCATGTGTTGTTGGAAGATAACACAATTTCCAGGTCTCTGAAGTTGCTAGGTTTTACTCTGTGTCTCCTAACACCCAATAGGTGTATGTAATCTCACTAGAACAGAATGTTGTCATGTCTTGTTGACTAATTAAGCTCCCTCATTCCAAATCCCAGCAGCTGAAAGTTCAAGTGTTAAATGGTGGGACAGTGAATCCAAAGGGTACAGACAAGGATGCTACTCTGGCACTGGCTAGATTTTTACTTCTTGTTCTTTCACTGCTATATTTTCCCTCTGTATTGCTAGGTCCTGCCTCATTAGAGTTACTAGGACACTTAATACAGTTCCAAATATATTGTCCAAATATTAAGTTAGGGACTAGATAATTTGCAAAGAAAGATAGTAAATTATGTTAGCTTGATGTTCCCACAAGGGAAGGCATAATTATAAAATCAAATAATCTGCTTATTTACTTATACCACAAGTAATAAACATCTACTATGGGCCAGGCACTGGGTAAATAAGGTAGAGATATAAAGATTGTTGTTATTGTTACTGGCTGTCAAGTTAATTCCTACTCAATGCGATCCTCTATAGGGTTTCTGAGGCTGCAAATCTTTAAGGCATCTTTCTCCCATGGAGTGGCTGCTGGATTCAAACTGCTCACATTGTGGTTAGCAGCCTCACACAAAATCCACTGTGCTATTTGTGTTGTTATTGTTAAGTGTC
The DNA here is from genome assembly GCF_000296735.1 of Chrysochloris asiatica. Classification (NCBI taxonomy): domain Eukaryota; kingdom Metazoa; phylum Chordata; class Mammalia; order Afrosoricida; family Chrysochloridae; genus Chrysochloris; species Chrysochloris asiatica. The sequence goes on from NW_006408576.1 coordinate 11,389,442, forward strand.
TTCCAGTCAGTTACAACTCATAATGACCCTGTATAATGTTTCCAAGAGGCCACTGGTGAGCTAGAACTGCTGACATTGCAGTTCAAATCAACTTTGCACTCCCTCACCTTAACCCACAGAGCCACACCAGAACTCAATATACCACTAGTAGTGGTTCATGGTTGTGTGCTGTGGAGTCAGTTCCGATTCATAGCAACTCTGCATAGGATTTCCAAAACTGTAAATCTTTAAGGGATCAGAAAGCCTCATCTTTCTTCTGCAGAACAGCTGGTAGTTTTGAATTGCTGGCATGGAGATTAGCAATTTGACTTGTAACCACTACGCTACCAGATCTCCTTTTATATCAAGATTGTTATTGTTGTTAAATGCTGTTGAGTCAGTTTCAACTCTTAGTGGCCCCATATAGGGTTTCCAAGGACTGGCTGGTGAGTTTGAACTGCTGACCTTACAGTTCAAATTGACTTTTTAGTCTAGTGCTTATCCTAAAACACCTTAGGATAAAATTCTTGTACACAATCCGGAGTCCTGGTGTGGTGCTATAGGATAAGCACTGGACTGCAACCCACAAAATTGGTAGTTCAAACCCATCTGGGTTGCCAGGAGTTGGAACTGACTGACAGCATATATCAACAGCAAACAAAGTACACAATCTATTGGGGAACAGAGACAACTAGAAAGTTATAGAACAATATGGTGAGGATTGAGATAGAGGCATGGTTAGGAGCTCTTGTAAGAAATAAAATATTCATACAGAAGGGAGGAATAATTATCCAGGTGTGTGGCTCTTTGGTAGTGTAAGGAACATTTGACAGAATGATGGGAGATGAAACAAAAAATGCGGCAAAATCTAGAAGTTTCAGAGAGAAACTTTTATATATATATATATATATATATACAGGTTGAGATTAACTGAAGGACTCAGAGCCATTGAAAAGATTCAAACTAGAACATGCCAAGAGAAAATTTGGGATTGATCTAATGCACCTTGATGGTTATGTTAAAGGACACATTTACAGGTGGAGAAAAGTAGAGGACCATTTCCAAAGAAAAGAAAAGAGACAACAAAGATGTGGGATATAGCTGTTGCTGTGTTGTTGTTGCATGCTTTTGAGTCAGTTTTGACATAGTGTGACCCTGTATAGGGTTTCTGAGAGAAGTTGGTAGGCTTGAACTGCTGACTTTGTGATTAGAAGTCCAGTGTTTATCCTACAGTGCCACTTCAGGGCTCTGGGTTAAAGCAGTGACAGTAAATTCTAGAGTTAATGAACAAGTGTTGATTAGTTTTAGCCATATAATAGGAGTTGGAGAAATTGGAATCTAGTCTGGCTACTAGCTAGGATGATAGCAGTTAAATCAAGGAATGCAGATAAAAGACACATCTTGGAAATAACATCCTAATCTCAGTCTGGGTCCATTTTAGTTTGAGACACTAATGGGACAATCAGGAGGAAGTGTCAACCAGTTATTTAGCCTTGAGAATCTGGAGCTCAAGAGAAAGATCAGGACTGTAGATTTATAAGTAAAAAATAAATTCTGGGAAAGTTAAAAATTATATGTATATAAAATGAGAAAAAAAAAAAAAAAGAAACATCAAAAGATACTATAATGTCCTGTAGAATAAGGAAATTTATAGAATATGGGAAGACGCAAATCAGGAAGTTAGATTGGCAAAAGAGGTTAGAGAGATTGGGGGAGATCCAGAAAAGAATGATATGACAAACATTAAGAGACGAGTGATTGTCATGGATAGAGAGGCAATAGCATTACCAAATGCAATAGAAAAGTGTCAGTAATATTAAAACTGAACCTATGTGCTGGATTTGCAATGTTGAAACCTCAGGTGGACTTAATGTGAATAATTTCAATGAATCAAAGAGTAAATGGAAGTCTAAGTGAAGTAAAGACAGTGAAACAGATACTAGGGGAGTCTTGAGGTAATACAACTCAATTGCCTCAATTTGTAAATGCATACATTCAGACTTGTGAATGTAATTATTTGCATAAAGACATATATTAGGTAGAAAACTTGGTGTGTATCAGAAATGAAAGAAAATACACTTAGGAAAAAGGATGTAAGAGTCTGTGAAGAGCTTCAGATGCCAGTTAAGGAATACAAACTTAGCAATGGTGATATGTGTTACTGAGTGTTTCTTGAGAAAGAGTTGGCATGCGTGTGAGAACATTTTAAAATTAGTCTAACAGAAAAGTGTGTAATATTGAAGTGAAATAAATAAAGGATGGTAAGCTGGGAGTGTAGAATGGAGGCTATCAGACTCAGGTGATAAAATGAATGAATAGATAACTGATGTAGTGTTGACTCTAACTCATGGTGACCTTAGGTATAACAGAATGAAACAGCTACTGATCCTGCATCATCCTCACAATTATTAGCGTGTTTCAGGTCATCACTGTGGCTACTGTGTCAATCCATCTCATTGAAATTTTCCCACACCCTTCCTGGCCTTCTATCCACTAAACATGATTTTTTTCTCTAACGACTGATCCCTCCTCATAATGTGTTCAAAGCAAGTAAGTTAGACAATGTAGTCAATTTAATTCCTGTTTGTTCTATCTGGTGAGGTTCACATGTATGTTTTTGTTATTAGGTTCTGTCTACTTGGTTCTGACTCATAGTGATCCTATGTATAACAGAATACTGCCCAGTACTGAGTCATTCTCACAATTATTGTTTTGTTTAAGCCCATTGTAGCTGCCACTCTCTCAATCCATCTCATTGAGGATCTTCTTTTTTGCAGATCTTTCATTTTATCAAGCATGATATACTTTGCTAAGAAAGTGCTCCACTTTATGACAACATGTAAAAAGTACAAGAAGTCTCAGAGGTGGGGCTTGATGGTAGCTAGGGTGGAGGTGCAGTGAGGTTCTCCATCAGCAATACCACAGAATACCAGGCAAAGCAGATTCAGGGCAGAGTTTCAAAACTTGGAACCACATAGGTAGGAATATTTAAAAAGTTTGAAGTCTTATAGCTAGTGGAACTTGTAGAGAAAGTAAGAAATGGTGTACTTTTGAATCTGCCAGGATTGGTGGCCCAGAGCTGACAACTTGTGCGAGACCAAATGGCAACACCAAGAGTGGGAGCAGACACACCACAGAAAAATGC
>NW_006408576.1:11393100-11398418 GCF_000296735.1 Chrysochloris asiatica
CTAAATTACCCAAGAAGAGACAGCAACTGTTGCCACAGAACTGAGCTACACTCAGACTCTATGAAACACCAAAATCAAGGCAAGAACCAATACCAACTGCTATATACCAGGGAGGCAGACAACACCTGTGAAAGTTACTCTGAGTTAAGCTTTTAAGAGTGAAAAGGGAAGCTCACATCCTGATCACATCTACCTGGAAGCAATCAGAAAGCATCAAAAATACCAAAACACATACTCAATTAAGTATTAAGGCCACAGATAAACACTAAACATGTCCAAGAAGCAAAAGCAAATGGCTATATCAGTACATGTCCAGAAACAAAAATAAAATGTCTGAGATAAATGACCTAGAGGTAGACTTGGACTCCATTCTGGAAGGAGGGCAGGCCTTGGAAATGGCTGAGAAGGAATTCAGAAAAATGATTATAAAATGTTTCAAAATACTTTACAATGGAGTTGAGAAAAATAAGGAGTAAGTCATGAAAGTGCTACAGGAATAATCGAATAAGATAGATACAGCACTGGAAACAATTCAAAACCTACATAAACAGGTCCAAGCAATCAATAATAGAATATCAGAAATAGACAATACACTGAAAGGGCAAAGGAGTAGAATAGAAGAAATGGAAGGCAATACCAGTGAGCTGGAAGATAAATCTCTCAATACCACTAAGATAGAGGAGCTAACAGAAAAAAAGGATAAAAAAAATCTGAAGAAGGTCTAAGATTCATGTTGAACAACATGAAGAGGAATAACTTAAGAATTATCAGCATTCTAGAACAAGAAGAATCACACAAATCCACAGAGGAAATAGTTGACGAACTGCCGGAAGAAAATTTCTCTAACATCCTGAAAAGTGAAAAGATAAACATTCAAGAAGCTCAACGAACCCCAGGAAGGATAGACCACAAAAGAAAATCACTGAGACATATCATAATCAAGCTCTCCAAAGTCAAAGATAAGGAGACACTCCTGAAAGCAGCTAGGTAAAACAGAAGTGTTCATACAAGAGATGATGTCTCACCATCCTTGCTTCTAAGGAACATTCTGGCTGTATTTCTTGTAAGACAGATTTGTTTGTTCTTCTAGCAGTCCATGGTTGTTGCTGTTGTTAAGTGTCATTGAGCTGTTCTGACTTAGAGCAATCCTGTTTCTTTCCAAGAAGTCGTTGGTGAGTTTGAACTGCTAGCGTTGTGGTTCAAACCGAACTTGTGGTCAAGTGCTTATCGTACAGCCTCAGACAAGAGCAGCTCATGGAACTTTCAATATTTTCACCAACACCATGTTTCAAATGCATTCATTCTTCTACAATTTCCCTTATTCACTGTCTGATGTTCACATGTATATGAGGCAACACCTTAAAGTAGCATCTTTGCTCTTGAACATTCTAAGAGGTCTTTTGCAACAGATTTGCCTAATGCTTTACATCATTTGATTTCTTGTCTGCTCCTTTCATGAGTGTTGATTGTGAACCCAAGAAAAATGAAGTTTTCAAAACTTCATTCTTTTCTCGAATATTGGTCCAGTTGTGAGGATTTTCATTTTCTTTACTTGAGGTCCAATCCATACTGTAGGCTATGTTCTTTGATCTTCATCAGTAGGCATTTAAAGTTCTCTTTGCTTTCAGCAAGCGAGGTTGTATCATCTGCATATCGCAGGTTGTTAATGAGTCTTTCTCAAACTCTGATACTACATTTCTTCTTCAGAATCCAACTTCTCAGACTATTTGCCCAATTTATCAAACGAATAAGTGTGGTGAAAGCTACAACTCTGGTGCATACCTTTCCTAATTTTAAACCATTCCATATCCCCTTATTATATTCCAGCAACTGCCTTTTGGTCTATGTACAAGTTTCTCATAAGCACAATGATGTGTTCTGAAATTCCCATTCTTCACAATGTTATTCATAGTTTGTTATAATCCACATAGTCAAATAAATGCCTTTGCATAGTCAACAAAGCACAATATCTCTCTGATATTCTCTGTTTTCAGTGAAAATCCATCAGTTGTTAGCATTGATATCCCATCTTCCAAGTCTTCTTCCATGTGTATAGTAGTAGCCATTTATCTTGTTGGAAAAAATATCTGCAATAGATAAGTCTTTGGCCTTGCAAAATTCTATCATGTGAACTCCAGCATCATTTCTATCACCAAGGCCATATTTTATAACTACTGTTCTCTTTGTCTCCAACATTTAATTAACAATGTCTTTTAATTGCATATGTGATCAATTTTAGAGTGAATAATTTATTATAGTTGGTGGTTGATGTGTAAATTTGAATAATAATTGTATTAACTGGTCTTTCCTGTATATGTATTGATATTATCCTATCACAGACAGTACTGCCTTTCAATATACATCTTGAAAAGTTCTTTGTGATGATGATGATGAATGCATTGCCATTCCTTTTCTATTTGTTATTCCTATAATAATAATAAATCATATGACTAATTCAAAATGGCCAACATCTGTGCATTTCAGTTCACTAATGCATAGGATAAACACTGGACCGCATGGCCAGTTTGAACCTCAAGGTCAGCGGTTCACATTCAATTGTCACTCCTTGGAAATCCCTTACAGAGTCACTGTGAGTCAGAACTAACTTGATAGCACTTAACAACAACAACAACAATTCATTTATTAGTTCCATTTCTCTTTTGATGACTTTCAGTTTTCTAGAGTCACTCCTCTTACATTCCATGTTCCAATTATTAATGGATCTTTGCAGCTGTTTCTTCCTATTTCGAGTTGTGACCCATCAGCAAGTAAAGATGCCAAAAGCTTTACTCCGTCCATGTCATTAAGGTGGACTGTATTTTGAGGAGGCTCCTCTTCTTCAGTCGTGTTTTGAGTGCCTTCCAGCCCAAGGGGTTCATCTTCCAGCACTATATCAAACAATGTTTAATTGCTATTCATGAGGTTTTCAGTGGCTATTCCTTTGTGGCTAGTTCTTTAGAAGCGAACTAGCTATTCCTTCTTCCTAGTCTGTTTTTAGTCCAGAAGCTCCACTGATATTTCTCCACTATGGATAAACCGGTTGGTATTTGAAACAACAGTGGCATAGCCTCCAGTATCACAGCAATAAATAAGCAGTCTACAATAAGACAAACAGTAAAACATGTGGAAGGAATTATTAGGTTCATATAAATTAATGAATAGGAGAGAAAACAAAACAGAGAAGAAGACTAATTAAGAAGGCCAAAGCCAAGTCTTTATGTTTTTGAAGAAGGAAGATTCATTCATTATAATAGGAAAGGCTAACAGTGATGTTACTTAGTATATAAAAATGCCTTTAAGAATGAATGGTGAATTTGATTTCCAAGAGAAGTTAGTTTTAGATTATAGCATAGGAGATTATTATAAACATTTTGTCTAATTGGTCTCATCAATGTGTTATGTTTCCCTCAACAATAAACAATACACAGTCTTCTTTTTAGGATCCTCAGTGATTGCTCACCCTTTTTCACACTGCTCTTTCACCAACCCAGGTATGCACATGTAGACCCCACAGTGGTCTTACTTCACCTGTCGGGAGCAATTTAATAACAGAGAGCATCAGTGAGGTTTCATATTACTAATATTTCATTACTTTTACAAAAGAGACAAGAGTGCATTCATTAGTACACTATGAAACATTACCCTAAATAAGTAAAATTAAATTATACTTGTCAAAATAAATGAACACTGCACATACCACAATTCAGCATTCCTAATTCTTTTAATTATGCTTTTTTTTTCCCCCCTTTACTTACTAATTTGTGAAATTTGCTGCCTCACAATGGGCTTTCCTGTTGTTCGTAAGAATGAGTCTGGTTCTATGGTAATACAAAGGGGTTTGTACACCCTGCATAGCATGGCTTTTGGCAAGATGTACCTGTAGCAAGCACCATGTGGAGTAATTGATCGGTTCTTTTCTATCTTCAAGCTTGTTGCAAGCTAGGTATTAATTATCACCCTTTGAAACAGGTGATTAGAAGGTGAACATTGTCTAGGCAGATGGAAGAGCACCATTTTGTTCTGAAATTGGAAATTCCAGCGTAGTCCTATACTGATTATACATTGCCTTCTTTTCAGAGTGTGTGCATGTGTGTATGTGTGAGTGTTTGCATGTGTTTCCTAATGAATGCAAAGTACAGACAATCATGCTAGTCTCCAATGTGTTGTCCACTGACCCTGCTATACTGATCTATCACCTGAAGGTATGTAGATTCATGTTGTCCCAGAAGTTCTGTGGTAGGTCTTTAAATCAAGACAGTAGGTACTGAGCGCATTCTTGTGCTATGCATGAATTCTTTAGAAGTTTTATAAATTTTATCTCCCCAGTATTTCAGTGAGTTGGGCATTCTGAATTCCTTTTTATGAATAAGGAGTTTGAAGCCCAAATATGTCAAATGAATACCCAACATCATGTGCTTAAAGAATGAAAAGAAGAGAAAAAACAGTCTTTCCATTACATGATTTTACCTCCTCGTGTTTCATTACTGACTCTTGTTAAAATGTTCTTTTAATACATATTATTAATATGTAAATGTGTTTACATGATAAAGAAATAGGATATGTGAAGAGAGAGATTGGAGAGGTAATGAAACACTTAAAAAGCAGGCAAGGAAGAAATGCTTACATATTTAACTCATGTCTAATTTTAGTTTTTTGAAAGAAAACAAAAAGGCTTATATATGTTTATTTAAGAGAAAGGAGAAAAATGGAAAGGTAAAATAAATTATCCTTGAAGATATTACCTATCAACATTACACTTTATCTTTTAATTTTCCCCTCCCAGGCATTGGTGATTTAAAAATTGCTTGCAAATACTTTGAGTCTCCATTCATCGAGGTGGAGATCTCCCCCCTCTACTTGAATATGTGCTTACCTTAGTGACTGACTTGTAACGAACAGGATGCAAATGTCATGGAGATGATACTGCATGATTTACTCCCAGGCTAGGTCATAAAGGGCTTCCTCCTGGCTCCTTCTATACTGGAGTATGTGCCACTAGGGAGCCCTGAACTGTTATGTAAGAAGATGGGCTTCCTTAATGTTACCAGGCTAGAGGAACTATGTGGAGATGCCACATATAGACAAAGAAGCCTCAGGAGACTAGATGTTTCAGTCTTTCCATCATTAACCATCAGGTATGTGAGGAAGCAATCCATCAGATAATTCCAGCTCCCTATCTTGAGCCACTTGAGGACCAGAGACATGCTTTCTTTTTTTAATTAAATGTTTTTATTTTGGATTGAGTGAAAGTTTACAGGGCACATCATCAGCTTCACATTCAACCATTCATATAGCTTGTTTCATTACATTGATTATTA
>NW_006408576.1:11401083-11429464 GCF_000296735.1 Chrysochloris asiatica
TCCCTCCCCTAATGCTCTTTTATAGGGTTTCTGAGGAGCGGTTGGTGGGCGTGGACCCCTGACCCTGTAATTCAGGTGACCTTGTAGTGGCACCCCAGACCTCAGGGCCACGTCGGGGCTCCTGCTGATCCTTCTAAGATAAAAAATAATAATAAAAATAAAGGGGAGACCCAAATGGGGTTCCCCAGTGGGTACTCGTGGCAGGAGGGGGGCTGCCTGCCCCTGCGCCCCGCGGTTCAGCTGAGCATGAGGTGAGCTGTTTGCCGGCACATGCCCAGCAGGGCTGAGGGATGCTGCTCGGTTCAGAGGGAGGTGGGTCGCTCGCTTTCGCGAGTCTGGCAGGCCCGCGGTATGCAGCTCAGGCAGGAGGGGAGCTGCTTGCCTGTGTGCGCGCACGCCCGGCGGGCCCCTGGAACACGGTTGGACTGTGCTGGGGTGGGGGGTCCGCTGGCCTGCGGACACGGGTCAACTGGGCAGGGCAGAAGTGGCTCAGGCAGGCATAGTCCGCGCCTGATGACGTCAGACAGTCGCTGCTTCTCTTTTCATGCAGGCTTTTTTTTGTTTAGTTTTGATTTGTTTCCCCCTTTTAAACTAACTTCCCTCTGTCCACTGTATGCGCAGAAATCCCACTTTGGGGTAGGTGTCACCAGTGGCTCTCCCTGTTTGAGTCTCCCCACTACTGGAGTCTCCGCACGAGCTGGTTCCCGCCCCGCCCCCTCAAGCCCAAAGGAGCTGGGGCTGCCTCAGCGCACTTTTAAGAAGCGTGCAATTCCTCGCACAGTGATTTCTCAAAGAAGCGGGTCTAAGGCTCTGGCGCACTGAGATTCGCGTGGGCTGTGAGACTGTGAATTACTACCTGGGAGGTTTAACTCGCGAGTTGCCCCCCCCCCCATCCCGGAGCCCCCACTCACCCGCACCGCCTGACTGCCCTGGCAAACCGGAAGTCTATTATCAAAGGTAGAACAGAGACATGCTTTCTTGATGAAGACACACTTTAATGGCAGATCTGTGAGAGGGGAAACAGTGTTAATATTCTTTTAAGCTACTTAAGTGTTAGAATAGTTTGTTACACAGCCATAAGAACTGGAACACAGGCATTTTTTAAGACATGCTTGTGCAGAGACATTAATTTGAAGTGTATTTTGTGCAAAAGAAAGAGTCTTCCAAATAAGTTTCTTTGATCTAATTTTGAAAATGCACATAATAATAAGGGGAAACAATGTATACTGAAATTATTTACTCTTAAACTTCTAATATCATTATAATAATTCATTTTAACAAGTGCTTTACTCTGGCCAATATAATAGGATATGTTTTGCAGAAATGATTTGTAAATATCCTTATGTAAAATTTTTAGTTTGTTGATGACCTTTTGTTATTAAATGCCATCAGTTCAGTTCCAACCCATAGTGACCCTGTATAGGGTTTCAAGGAGGAACTATGAACTTGAACTGAAGAACTTGCAGCTCAAGATAACTTTTCAGTATTGTGCATTAACCTACAGTGCCACATCAGGACTCCCCTCTGGTAGTTTGGTGGTTGTCAGTCAGGATGATAACCTCAAGCAAAACTATCAGCTGTTCCATGGGAGAAATAGGAGGCTTTCTGCTCCTGTAAAGATTTACAGGCTCGGAAACCCTATATAATAGGGTCACTGTGAGTCAGAACTGGCTGTACAGCACACTACCACCAACTATCTTGTTAGCCAGTTTTATTTATTTATTTTTGAATAATACCTAATATACCTCCAGGAGTAGTGCTGCAGGACAATACACTGAACCACAAGATCAGTTTTAACCCCAAAATTGTTGGTTCAAATCTACCAGATGCTCCTCGGATACACTACAAAGGATTGCTATGAGTCAGAACTGACTCGACGACACTTAACAACAATAACAATGAAGATTTATAGCCTCAGAAACTCTATACAGGGTTACTATGAGTTGGAATTGACTCTACAGCACATAACAACTGACACCAAAAAAGCTTTATGTCATAGGATTAGCACTAGACAGAAAGGTTTCCTTGAACAGCAAGGTTCACAGTTCAAACTCACCAGCCGCTCCTCGGAAACCCTATACAGGGACTCAGAGTTGTAGCCAATTCGACGGCACTTAACAACAAGAGCAGGGCAGCAGAGGCCAGGGCAAGGGGCTGAGGGTCAGAGAGAGGGCTGCCTGTGCGCATAGTAGAAGAAAGCCTATCCTGACTGGAAGAATTTTGCCTTGAGCATTTTTTGGTCCTGAACATCTCAGTTTCCCTAACAAGTCTCATAACTTGAGAGTATGGTACCTGAGTTCTGTATGGTCATTACAATAGATTGTTGAACTTAGATGAGAGGTGGTGGTGGTGGTTATGTGCTATGAAGTCGGTTCAGACTCATAGCGACCCTGTACAGAGTTTCCGAGGCTGTAAATCTTTACAGGATCCGAAAGCTTCATCTTTCTTCTGCGCAACAGCGGGTAGTTTCAAACTGCTGACCTTAAGGTTCACAGCCTGATTCATAACCGCTACGCTACTAGAGAAATAGAGTGCTATGTTAGGGATAGTTGATGCTATTTTTAATATACTCCCATACCCATTAAATGGCTATAAAATTTTCTTTTATTCTCCTACTTAAAAGACTTAACTAGAATGGGTTTAGATCTGGATCTGATAAACCTTTTGAAGAATCAACCTTTATCCATGCATGTCTTTATAAGCTTATGATCACCTAGTTGATACACAGCTTTTCTAGTTGCTCATTGGGCTTTTGTTATATTTCCTGGGAAAATGATTTGCATTAATTTATCTTCATGTGGCTCCAACTTTTGTTCTATTTCTCCTCACAGATATTAGTCCTGACTATTGGAAGTAGGAGTCCTGATGTGGCGCTGTGGGCTAATGCATCAGACTGCAAAGTTGTTTGAGCTGCAAGATGGGTGGTACAAGCTCACCAGCCACTCCTTGGAAACCCTATACAGAGTCGCTGTGGGTTGGAATCGACTCGATGGCACTTAACAACAACAACAACAACAACAACAACTGAAAGTAAGATGATTCTTTGTTTCTTTGTCTTTAGATCTTTATCCTGTTTTATTTTCTATAAGCACTTATTTTCATTTAAAAACATCCTATTTCTTTATTGGTTTGCTTGTTTATGATCTCTCTTTACCCTCTGATAGTGCAGTGGGTTAGGTGTTGGAATGGTAACCACAGGGTCAACAGTTCAAACCTGCCTGCAACTCCATGGAGAAAGATAAGACTGTGAAGATTTACAGTCTCAGAAACCCTAAGAAACAGTTCTCCTCTGTCTTATAGGGGTTCTGCAAGTGGGAATGAACTCAGTGGCAATGGGTTATGTTCTTTTCCCACTTGAATCTAAGCTCCAGGAGAGCAGGGCATTTCTGTGTTATTCACTAATCCCCCCCCCCCCCCAAGGCCTAAATCAGTGACTGCTGCTGCATACCGTTGAGTCGGTTCCGACTCATAGCGAACCTGGATAAGGTTTCTGAGGCTGTGAATCTCTACAGAAGCAGGAAGCCTCATCTTTCTTCTGTGGAATGGCTGGTGTATTACAACTTTGACCTTTGACCCAACACATAACCCACCAATTATTGGGGCTCCTTAAAACAGTGCCTAGGATACAGCGTTTACTCTGTAAATGTTCAAATAATTGAAAGGAAGAGTGATTATAGTAATAATTGATTTCCTTACCATAAACTCTTATGTTTTAACACCCACAATTCAATCAATGGCAGAAGCATCAAAAGAAAATGAAAGGTACACAATATCTGTGTACCAAAGAATTGCTCTATATACAAATGTTTAAGGAGATAGCATATAATCAGGAACTGATGGTATTAAAGACAGAAGTCCAAGCTGCACTGAAGACATCAGGAAAAAACAAAGCTTTAGGAATTGATGGAAAATCAATGGAAATATCTGAATAAACTGATGCAGCACTGGAGGCACTAATAATTTATACTAAGAAATTTGGAAGACAGCTAACTGATTGACTAGAAGAGATCCAAATTTCTGCACATTCCAAAGAAAACCGACCCAACAAAGTGTGGGAATTATCAAACAGTAGCAGTGTCACAAGTAAAATTTTGTTGAAGATAATTCAAAAATCGTTGCTGCAGTAAATTAACAGGGAACTACCAGAAATTCAAGCAGCGTTCAGAGAGGGTGTGGAATAAGGGATATCATTGCTAATATTGATGAAAGTAGAGAGTACCATAAAGATACTTGCTTGTATTTTATTGACTATGCAAATTCAGTCAGCTATGTGGATTATCACACACTATGAATAACATTGTAAATAACAGGAATTGCAGAATACTAAATTGTGCTCTTGCAGAAGCTGTACATAGAACAAAAGGCATTTATTCTAGTAGGATAAAGGGCTACTAAGTGGTTAAAGGTGAGTGTTAGGGTTGCGATGACAATGTAGGATAAATATTCAAGTGGTAACTGCAAGGTTGTTAGTTCAAATCTACCAGCTGCTCCACAGGAGAAAGATGGGGCTTTCTGCTTTTGTAAGGATTTGCTGCCTCAGAAACCTTAAAAAAGGGTCATTATGAATCAGAATCAACTCAGTAGCAGTGGATATTCAATCTGTTTGTTGAGCTAATAATCCAAGAAGCTGGACTAAATGAAGAAAAATGTGGTTTCAGGGTTGGAGGAAGACTCATCAACACTCTTCAGTATACTAGTAGGTGGTAGTTATATACTGTGGAGTCAGTTCCAACTCATAGAGACCCTACATGGGGTTCCCGAGGCTGTACATCTTTACAGGGGCAGAAAATCTCCTCTTTCTCCTGCAGAATCAATCACTGGTAGTTTAGAACTGCTGACCGTGAAATTCATAGTCCGACTCGTAATCACTGTGCTACCAGATGACATAACCTTGCTTGCTGAAAGCTAAGAGGACTTGAAGCACTAGCTGTCAAAGATGAGCTTTTAGAATGGATTACAACTCAATGTAAAGAAAGCAGAAATCTTCACAATTGTGTCAATAAACATTATGATCCATGGAGAAAAGACTTAAGTTGTCAAGGATTTCATTTTAATTGGATCTACAACCAATACTCATAGTGAAGAAATCAAAAGACATACTGTATTGGAAAAATACCTCTTTAAAAGTTAAAAGTACCTCTTTAAAGTGTTAAAGAATAAAGATATCACTTAGAGGACTAAGGTACAACTGACTGAAACTGTGGTATTTTCAATTGCCTCATCTGCATAAGAAAGCTGGAAAAGTATTAAGAGAGACTAGAGAAGAAGTAATCCTTTTGAGTAAGGGTGTTGGTAAAGAATATGCAAATCTGTTTGTAAATGGTACAGCTGGAATGCTCCTTAGAAGTGAAGATAGGTAGACATCATCTCGTGTTCTTTGGATATGTTACCAGGAGAGATTAGTCCTGGAGAAGGACATCATAACTTGGCAAAGTGGAGGGTCAGTGAAAAGGAGTAAGACCACCTGTGAGATGAATTGATACAATGGCTGCAACAATGGGCTCAAGCATAGGAACAATAGTGAAAATGGTACAAAATCAGGCAGTGTTTCAACCCACTGCTCAAAGGATGCTTTTAAGTCAGAAACAAATCCAGGGCACATGACAGCAACAGCATTTTATTATTTTCAGCTCTACACAAAGATTCTATTTTCACCCATAACCAGTGTTACATTTAGCCTTAAATGTAAGTTTTAAATCTCCTTTTGCACCTAAAAAAAATTCTAAAATCCTAATTCACTCTTTATTTGTCCCAGATGTAGTATAAATCCCCCAATATTGCCTTTTCTTTACACTTTCTTACCTGTTCATCCATTTACCTAATTTTTTTTCCTGAGAATTGTAGTATTTATTTGCTTATAAAGAGAAATACTTGGTTAGTGAAAACATCTGACTGGCAGTCTCCTAAAACAGCACTAAGGAAGCAAGGAGTTTATTACACACTTTGAAAAGAGGGTAGGAGGAGGAAATGTCCTTCTTTTATATTTACAGACAAACATATTTATAAGTGCATGAAAAATAGTATTCACTTAGTTCCACTGGTCTTGTCATTGTTATAAACATATCTAAAAATTTCAAAATGCATCTTAAGTTATGTCTTTCAGTAGTAAAAATAGTCTAGTTGAGACTTGCTTTTTATAACAGCCCATGTTCATTTATCTTTATTGGAAACATTTTATGCATTCAAGTGCATGTGTGTGTATCTATACTTTTGTAAACCAGTATTGGAAAGTTTTTTAAAAGTATTTTTTATCATTATCTTTTCAAGCAGTTAATCCTGTTTTCTTCTTTAATTAAGATATAACATATAGAGCAGCAACATATACTTCTAAATATTTCACTTGGAGACTTGAATTCTGTCTTAGAAGACAGAACTTCAAAGCCCTCAAATTTGTATCTATTGGTGAGATAGATAACAGTTTTCAGTCCTATAATATTTGAATCAGAACTTGCATGGTCTATGCAGATAAACTGCTAGCTGCTCTCTCTGCCCAGTGTTAAAATAAATCCCTAAAAGCTAGCTTTGATGTTTTGCCAAAGAGTGGATATTTGCCCTTGACCTTGGTATAAATGCTCTCACTTACAACAAAATGCAAGCTAAAACACTTTTTTAAACTATCTTGAAGAGCCAAGCTGTTTACCCTTATGTGAGGGAGCAAGGGAGGGAGGTGAGAAAGAGATGAAAAATCACCTGTCAATAATGTTGAAATGGGGCAAAGGTAACATTCCTACTTCCCTTCTTTCACTTATTGAAGTTGCAGCCTTGGGCATGTTATTTAACTGTACTTGATCTTCGTTTCCTCAGATGTACCAACCACAAATTAATGCCTATGCAGAGTATCAGTTTGCTGAGCACCAGAGGAGCTTGTATATGTTAGAGAGATTGAAACACAATAAAACATGAGGGGAACTTCAAAACTTTCATGGAAAGATGACATTATCTTTTCATTCTATTTTTCCATGAACTTAATGAAGCCCCCTTTTACAAATTCTAAAATAATAGACAAATGATTATTATTAGTAGTCTTGTTCCTGATATAAGAATGCTTAAGATTTTTGGAAAATAAAGTCAAATATTTCACTTTAATGAGAGGAAAAGTGACACTTATCGGGTACTAATATGTGTAAGGCACTAAATTGAAGAATTCACATGTGGTATCTTTTTAAGTTTATTTGCACAGTATTCAGCACATAAAAATTCACCATAGACTCTGCATAGTCTCATTCAGTTTTTTTGGATGGGATTTCACTTGTATTTATAATAAATACTCTGAAAATTACTTAATCTCTTATTAAATCACTGAGCTATGTCATTTTAAATGATGTTTGCATAGATTATTAATCAGAATGAATAAAAGTCCTAAAATCTAGGACATTACTTTTAGAATTTATGTCTACTCAATGTTTTATTATGAGGTAGTTAGAATACAAAAAGGATTTTTTGGATTGATTATTGTGGTGTTGGTGGTGGCTTGCTGTGGAGTTGGTTCCAACTTATAGTGACCCTGTATAGAGTTTTTCTGAGGCTGTAAATCTTTATGGGAGCAGAAAGTCTCATCTTCCTCCAGTGGAAAGACTGGTAGTTTTGAACTGCTGACCTTGAGTTTACCAGCCCAACTCTAAACCATAGAGCTACCAAAACTCCTTAGGATTGATTATATGTTATTATAATTTGAGTTACTACATTGAGTAAAAAAATAGTAGAAACTCCATTCACTCACCTCACAGATGAAGTCTAGAGACTACTCCATATCTTCATAAACTTATTTATATCATTTACATATAAATAATATATGATGTTAAAGTTAGATTTGTTTTAAGTGTTGGAGATTTAGTATGGAATGGTACTATCACTTAAAAATTATGCTTACATACAATTAATTCTAATAATTAAGTATTGTTCTAAAGTAAAAATATATGCTAATATGGAATATGACAAAAAAACATAACCCAATTGGAATGATACATTGTTGTTGTTAGAGACCTTCAAGTTGATTTGGACTCATGGCGACCTTATGTACAACAAGGAGACAAGGCTAAGTCCTGCACCATCCTCCCAATCATTGTTAATATGAGCCCTTTGCTGCTGCCACTGTGCCAGTCTTTCTCATTGGGAGCCTTCCTATATTTTTCTGATAATTCACTTTACCAAGCAGAAGTCCTTCTCCAGGGAGTGGTCCCTCCTGATAATGTGTCTGAAGTATGAGAGATGAAATGTAGCCATCCTGGCTTCTAAGGAGAATTTTGCATGTACTTCTGCTATCAATGTTCTTCTGACAGTCCATGATACTTTTAATATTCTTCTTCAACACCATGATACAAATACATCAAATTTTCAGTGATTTTTCCTTATTTATTGTCTAACTTTTACATGCATATGAGCCTACTGAAAATACTATGGCTTTGGTCAATGCACCTTATTCCTCAAACTAACATCTTTGCTCTTAAATGCTTTAAAGAGGTCTTGTACCATAGATTTGTCTAATGATTTCTTGAATGCTGTTTCCTTGAGAGTTGATAGTGGTTCCAAGCAAAATGAAGTCTTTGAAAACTTCAATCTTTTCTCCTTTTATCATGATGTTATTTATTGATCCAATGGTGAGGATTTTTGTTTTCTTTACGTTGAGGTACAACCCATATTGAAAGCTGTTTTCTTTGATCTTCATCAGTATTTTAAATTCTCTTCACTTTCAGCAAGCAAGGCAATATTGAACTTGTTCTTAACATGCTATATACACCTGTTGACTATACAGTGTTATTGCTACATGCCATTGAGTAGATTCCAAATCATAGCGACCCTCTGTGTATAGGGTTTCCAAGGAGCAGCTGGTGAGTTTGAAGTACAGACCATGTGGTTTGCCATCCAGTGCTTATCTTATCTCTATGCCTGATTTTAAATGGTGCCACTTTTTTTTTTTTTTCTTGACAAACTGGCCATTTTTAAAAGATATATATTTTCTTTATTATCCAGTAATACAAGTTTTTCTACAATATAAATCCTTTTTATGGTTTCTTGAGAGAAGATGCATATGTTTTTTGGAAATGAAGTTAGAGTTGCAAAATCCAACATTGCTTTGCTACTTGCTGTAATTTTCTTGCACTCTAAAAATTTAAAAAGAGGATTATCCACAGAATTGATATATTTTATATGTCACTGTGGACCATAAACAAAAGCCAGATACTTGAACTCTGTTAATTTTGTGTTTGGAGTCCTGGAGAAGCCCTGTAGGATAAGTACTGGAGTACTAACAGTATGATCGGTGATTCAAAGCCACAAACCACTCCATTTAAACTTCATACTGGGTCACTATGAGTCATCAGCCAAAACAAGGCCAGGGGCAGATTGTGGAATAGACCATCATTTTATCATATGCAAATTCAGACTAAAGCTGAAGAAAATAAAAACAAATCCATGAGAGCCAAAATATGACCTTAAATATATTCCACCTAAATTTAGAGATAATCTGAAGAACAGATTTGATACATTAAATAATAAGAACAAAAATCAGAAGAGTTATGAGATGACATCGAGAACTTCATACAGGAAGAAAGTAAAAAGTCATTAAGAAGACAAGAAAGAAGGAAAAGATCAAAATGGGTGTCAGAAGAGACACTGAAATTTGCTCTCCAGTGTAGAGATGCTAAAGCAAATGGAAGAAATGAGGAGGTACAAGAGCCGAACAGAAAATTTCAAAGGTCAGCTCAAGAAGACAAAGTCAAATATTACAACGAAATGTGCAAAGATCTTGAGTCAGAAAACCAAAAGAGAATAACATGCTCAGCATTTCTCAAGCTGGAGAAACTGAAGAAAAAGTTCAAGCCTTGACTTCCATTATTAAAGGATTCTTTGGACAAATTATTGAATGATGCAGAAAGCATCAAAAAAAGATGGAAGGAATACAGAGTCACTATACCAAAAGAAAATGGTTGATGTTCAATCATATCAAGAGGTAGCATATGATCAAGAGCCAGTGATACTGAAAGAAGAAGTCGAAGGTGCATTGAAGGAATTGCATTGAAGAATAGGGCACAAGGAATTGATGGAATAAAAATTGAAATCTTTCAAGAAAGTGATGCAGCAAAGGCACTCACTCATCTATGCCAAGAAATTTGTAAGATAACTATGTGACCAACTGATTGGAAGAGTTCATATTTGTGTCCAGTACAAAGAAAGGTGACTCAATGGAATGTGGAAATGATTGGACAATATCTTTAATATCCCATGTGAGTAAAGTTTTACTAACGGTAATACAGAAATGGCTACAAGCATACATTGACAGAGAACTTCCAGAGCTTCAAGCCGGATTCAGAAGAGGCTGTGAAATGAGGTATATCATGCTGATGTCTGATGGATCTTGGCTGAAAGCCAAGAATACCAGAAAGATGTTTACCTGAGCTTTATTTACTATGCAAAGGCTTTCGATTGTGTGCATCATGACAAGCTGTGGACAACATTGCAAAGTATGTGTATTCCTGAACACTTAATTGTCCTCATGAAGAATCTGTACATGGACCAAGATACAGTTGTTCGAACAGAACATGGGAACAATGAATGGTTTAAAATGAACAAAAGTGTGTGACAGGGTTGTATTCTTTCACCATACTATTCAACTTGTGTGTTGAGCAAATAATCTGAGAAGCTGGGTTCTATGAAGGAAAACATGGCATCAGGATTGGAGGAAGGCTCATTAACAACCTGCAATATGCAGATGATACAGTCTTGCTTGCTGAAAGTTAAGAGGATTTAAGATACTTACTTATGAAGATCAAAGACCACAGCCTTCAGTATGGATTGCAATTCAATGTAAAGAAAACAAAAATCCTCACCACTGGATCAATAAGCAACATTCTTATCAATGGAGAAAAGACTGAAGTTGTCAAGGACTTCATTCTTCTTTGATCAATCATCCACTCTCATGGAAGCAGCAGTCAAGAAATCAAATGACGTATGGCTTTAGGCAAATCTGCTGCACAGGACCTTTTTAGTGTTAAAGAGCAAAGATGTCAGCTTGAGGACTAAGGTGCGCCTGATCCAAGCCATGGTATTTCTGATCATCTCATATGCATGTGAAAGCTGGACAGTGAATAAAGAAGACCATTGAAGAATTGATATATTTGAGTTATGGTGTTGGAGGAGAATATTGAAAGTGCCATGGGCTGCCAAAAGAACCAACAGATCTATATTGGAAAAAGTGCAGCCAGAGTGGTCCTTGGAGGCCAAGATGGCCAAACTTCATCTCTCATACTTCAGACATATTGTCAGGAGGGAGCAGTCACTGGAGAAGGATATCATGTTTGATAAGGTGGAGGGTCAGAGTAAAAGAGGAAGACCCCCCAATGAGATGGATTTGCAAAGTGGCAGCATCAATGGGCTCAAGTGTGGCAACAGTTGTGAGGTTAGCCCAGCACTGGCCAGTGTTTCTTTCTTTTGTGCTTAGAGTGGTTATGAGTCAGTACCAACTGGATAGCACCTAACAGCAACAACAACATGAGTCAGAACTGACTTGATGGCACTTAGCAACAACAACAACAGATTTTATGTTTATTTTCTATCTATATGTGTGCATGTTTGTATTTTGAAATTGTCCTGGCTTTAGTGTTATAGTGATTAACTGCTATCCAATAAGTTGGTAGTTCATACCCACCACCTGTTCTTCAGGAAAAAGATGCCAGCCTGCTTCCATTAAGTTTACAGTCTTAGAAAATCTATGGAGCAATTATTTTCTGTCACAGGATCACCGTGAGTCAGAATCAACTTATTGGCAATGAGTTTTACTCGTTTTTTGGTTTTCTGTTGGAAGCCTTGAACCATTAATCACTGTTCTGTTGCTTTCTGTGTGAACATGGCAAAGCTCCTAAAAATGTTTTACACAGTCCAATATTCATTCTTTCACTCATTCATGTATTCACTTAACAAGCATGTCAGGCTTATCATTTTGGAGTAAAAGAAACAGTAATTTTTTTTTTTTTGGAATGATGCTAAAAATCTAGATGAAAAAAGTTATTAACTAAAATATTGATGTAGTGAGAACCTACTAATGGTGAGGAAGCACAAAGACCATAACCCTGAGAGAGATAAACATATACTAACACCTACAAGTTAATGTTTTCAGTTTTGAGAATGAATTCTGTAAAAACAAAGTGTAGTATGAAGGAGGTTGTAGAGTCTGGTTATTTCTATGTGCAAGACTAAGAAAAGGTTACATAAAGAAGATTACTACTTAGAGAATCTTTAAAGACCAGGAGACATTTTCAAGGCAAATAAGGGACAGAGAAGCATATGTCAAAAGGCAGATGAATGATATAGCTTGCCTTGTTGTGGGCTGGCTGGAATGCAGAAAGCAATGATATAAAAGATAATATAAACTTTATTTATTGACCAGTTAAGTTTTTAAGGTGTGCTATATGTGTTCTCGCTGTAGGTAGGTTAAGCACTGGAATGGATAACTGTTCAAACCTACCAGCTACTGCTTGGAAACTCTACAGTGTCACTTTGAGTCAGAACTGACTCACTGGCACTTAACAGCAACATGGGTACTCTGTAAGTGCAAATTTACTTACTTCATCCAACAAACTTAGAAAGACACTACTGTCATAAAACTGTATAAAGAAATAACCAAAATTACAAAGGATCAGTGGTTAAAGAAGGTTACCAAGCTTATAGAGAAAGTGCTAATATACAAAGGTGAGTCAAAAATTATTCACACTATGGCTGAAGAATTTATTTTAATCAAGCTTTAGAAAAGACAAATACATATTTTTTGACATAATCTTGCTTTTCAATACGCTTGTTCACCTATCAACAAGCTTTCATAGTCTCTTATTAAAAAATGTTTTAGACTGAGCTGCAAGTCACGAGTGCACCACTGTCTTCATTTCTTTATCTTCATCCTTCAGTGGCTGCTTTCAGGGGACCAAACAGGTGAAATTCCTATGAAACAAGATCAGGACTATAGGGAGGATGCTTTTGTATCTCAAAATGAAGTTTTTGCAGAGTGTCAACAATGTGGGCAGAGGTGTGAGGATGTGCATTGCCATGCAAGATCCCAATGCCCTTTGAGAGCAGTCCTCTGCATTTAATCTAAAGTTTAGGCTTCAACTCTTCTGCAAGCATTTCACTGCAATGAACACTGTTGATTGTTGAAACTTTTCCTGATAGTGTCCCAATACTGGCCCTTGTGATTCCCAGAAAACTGTAAGTATTGATTTTCCAGTTGATGGTTGATTTTGAACTTTTTCTTGGTTGATGATTGAAGATGTTACCATTCCATACTTTGCCAATTACTAAATTGCTCATAGTGATGAATCCGTGTCTCCTCACCAGTAATGATTTTTTTTGAAGGAACTTTAACCTTCCTTTGAGTATCAGTCCACATTTGGTTTGCAGAGATCCACAGTCATAGCTGCACAGCAGTGATCTTAAAGAGAAAGCGCTGATAAAGGCTGATAAAGCAGTGCAGTCAACAGAAGTTTTAATATAACCTGAGTGCAAATAATTTTTGGCTTACCTTTGTATAACATTCTTAGCCAAGAGTGCCCCCAAACAAACAATAACACACACATGAAAACAACCCAGACTTTGAATCAATCTGGACTCATAGCAACCCTATATGTTGGAGTAGAACTGCTCCACATGGTTTTAATACTGAAAATCCTTATGAGAGCAGACAATCATATTTTTCTCCAGCAAAGCAGCTTGTAGATTTGAACTTCCAAGCTTGCAGTTAGCTGCCCAACACTTAACTCACAGTACCACCAGGGCTACTCATGTTCTTACTCAGTCTGTACATATTTTGGACAGCAAAGTAGATTGCAGCAATCTTATTTATTGGCTGAGGTTTTTTTTTTTTTTTTTTTTAATGTTTTATTGTGAATTATGTGATAGTTTACATGGGAGAACATTAGTTTTACATTCCTTCTATTGGCTAAGGTTTTAGATGTCTTTTCTATTCTTTACTAAACCTTCAAAAGGCTTTTTAGCATTTTCATTGGAAAGGGTGGGCAAGAGAAGAAAGGAGATTGACTTAGGCAAGTCCAATAAGGAAACCTTTTTACAAGTCAACACAAGAAAACGACAACACTCATAATAAGATAACTGTAGTTGAAATAAAGAAAAGATATCAGATGACCAAGCTATGAGAATGAAAACTAATTAGGGTGGCAAAGGAAAAGGATTAAAGGAAAAATGTAGGATGGTTACAGTGTAAATGAATCAGGATCAGTTGGTTAGCAGTATGTAAAACTGCAATACAATTATAGTTAATAAACTTATCTTTAGCTTTGTTTATACTTACACTATGAAAATTACAGGTCTTTTGAATTTCCCATCCCATTTATATCCATTTGACCATCCCCTAAAAGTATTTGCTGAATCATTTAGAGTAGTCTCATTGATTACCATGTAGAATCCTCCATGTATTTCCCTCTGGCCCTAGTGTGTTGATTAGAGGGATTTGTCTTTTCTTTGTCAATGCCAAGAGCAGCATATAGACTCTCAATGACTGGGGAAGATAATACCAAAAAACAAAAACACCATGCTGAAAGCGCCCACTGCCACTGTTGTTGATTAGCATATCCTGAAATCCATGTCATAGTTGTCCACATATAATACAAGTCTGTTGACGTTTTCTCATAGTTTGGCTCTCAAACAACTAGCAACAATTCAGTTCATATATTGGATATTCAACCCTTCAAAGATTTTTGGTGAAGATTTTTGCCGCTTAAATTTAAAATTTCATTTCCTCCATCTTGCTTAGAAGCCAAGTGTAAACCTTGAGGTCTGGACTGTGAAGCAACTGAGAAGGTACCTAGCTTTGCCTCAGTGGTTTTTATTGCTGCTATAAAAGAGAGGATTGAGAGGTTACAGAAAATTTGGATAAAACCTGTTCCTCACTTAGGTGACTTGTCTTCCAGAGCTTTTCCTACAAAGAAGTGTACAATTTTCAAGATAAATATACATACCTGAATTCTAATATACGATTACTTCTTCTGTTTTAATTTTATCCCTATGTCTTAAATATTTTCTGCATGTTGCTGTTGTTATTAGGTGCCATCAAGTCAGTACTGACCCATAGTGACCTTATGCACAGCAGAATGAAATACTACTCGATCCTGGACCAACTTCACTATTGCTGCCATGCTTGAGCCCATTGATGCTGCCACTTTGCAAATCCATGTCACTGGGGGTCTTCCTCTTTTTCTCTGACCCTCCATCTTACCAAACATGATATCCTTCTCCAGTGACTGCTCCCTCCTGGCAAAATGTCCCAACTATGACAGACAAAGTTTGGCCATCCTGGCCTCCAATGAGCACTCTAGCTGCACTTCTTCCAACACAGAACTGTTGGTTCTTTTGGCAGCCCATGGCACTTTCAATATTCTCCTCTAGCACCATAACTCAAATGCGTCAATTCTTCAACAGTCTTCTTTATTCACTGTCCAGCTTTCGCATGCATATGAGGTTATTGAAAATACCATGGCTTGGGTATAAGGCACACCTTAGTCTTAAAGCTGATATCTTTGCATTTTCTGCATACTATACTGCATATAGGACTTCTTCTGGTGTGGCATTGTAGGATCAGCACTGGACTGCAAACCATAAAAGTCGGCACCTCAAACTAACCAGTCACTCCTTGGAAACGCTATACAGCATTGCTATGAATCAGGAATGACACAAGGACACTTAATAACAGCAACAACATACTGCATACTATACTGTATATGGAGTCCTGGTATGGCACAGTAGGATAAGCACTGGGCCACAAGGCCAGTTTGCAGTGCAAGTTCAGTGGTTCAAAATCACCAGCGGCTCCTCAGAAACCCTGTACAGGATTGCTCTGAGTTGGAACTGACTCAGCTACATTTAAAAACAACAGAGAAAGATGAGGTTTCAGCTTCAGTAAAGCTACAACAGCCTTGGAAACCCTATGTTGAAGTTGTCATTGGGTATAGCCAAGTGGGTTCTGACTCACCCTGTGCACAACAGAATGAACACTACCCAGTCCTGACCATCCTCACGATCATTGTTTTACTTGAACCCATTGCTGCTGCCACTGTGCCAATCCATCCAGTTGGGGGTCTTCCTCTTTTTCACTGCCCCTCTACTTGACCAAGCATGATGTTCTTCTCTAGGGCCTGGTCTCTCTTGATAATATCCCCTAAATATAAGAGGCAATGTCTCACCATCCTGGCTTCTAAGGAGCATTCACATGCATATGAGACTGTTGAATATGCCATGGTCTGGGTCAGGCACACCTTCAAATCAAACTGACATCTTTGCTTTTGAACATTTTAAAGAGGTCTTTTGCAGCCAATTTGCCTTATGTAATACGTTGTTTGATGCCTTAACTTTTGCTTCCATGAGTATTGATAGTGGATCCAAGCAAAATGAAGTCTTAGAGAACGTCAGTCTTTTCTGCATTTATCATGATGTAATTTATTGGTCCATTTGTTAGGATTTTTATTTTCTTTACATTGAGATGCAACCTACACTCACACTGAAGATTGTATGTAGTCGTTGTCTTTAGCAGTAAGTTTACGTCCTCACTTTCAACAATTAAGGTTGTACCATCTGCATATTGCAGCTTGTTATTGAGTCTTTCTCTAATCCTAAAGTCACATTCTATTTCATCTGATACAACTTCTCACATGATTTGCTCATCATAATGATTGAATAAGTATGTTGAAAGACTCCAACCCTGGCACACACCTTCCTTGATTTTAAACCATTCAGTGTCCCCTTGTTCTGTTCAAATGACTGCCTTTTAGTCCATGAACAGGTTCCTTATGAGCACAAGGAAGCGTACTGGAATACCCATCCTTCTCAGTGCTGTCCATAGCTTATCATGATCCATGCAGTCAATAAAGCACAGGTAAACATCTTTCTGTTATTCTCTGTTTTCAGTCAAGAACCATCTGATGTCAGCAATGATATCCCTCATTCCACATTGTCATCTGAGTCCAGCATGAACCTCTGGCTTTTCCTTGTCTATGTACTATTGCAACCTTTTGAATTATCTTTAGCAAAATTGTACTTGCATGTGATAACAATGATATTGTCCTATGATTTCCACATCCCATTGGGTCACCTCTCTTTGGAATGGTCATAAATATGGATCTCTTCAATCAGTTGGCTAGATAGCTGCCTTCAAAGTTCTTAGTATAGATGAGTTAGTGCTTCCAGTCTTCTTTAATTATTTGAAAGATTTCAATTTGTATCCCATAAATTCTGAGAGCCTTGTTCTTTGCCAATGCTTTCAGTGCACCTTGGACTTTTTCCTTCAGTATTTGTCTCTTGATTATATGCTACCACTTCAAATGGTTGAACAATGAACAATTTTTGTTTGTTTGTTTTACAGTGACTCTCTGTATTCCTTTCATCTTCTTTTGATGCTTTCTGAACCATTTAATACTTTGCCTTAGAATCCTTCAATATTGAAAGCCAAGGCTTGAATATCTCAATTTGACCTATATAGGGTAGCTGTGACTGGAATCACACCACCACCACCAACATACCGAATAATCAAGTTTCTTTATCACTATCCATTGAAATAATTACTATTTATCTATTATATCAAGAATTCATACCATCTCTAATTAATAGAGTGTGTTCTCACCTGCTGTTTTAATACAATAATTATTCAATGTGGTTACTATATTTTGCAGTTGAGGACATTCAATATGCTACCTGTAAGAGACACACTTTACACACAAAGGCAAAAACCCTGTCAACCTTGTGTACCAAGGAGATGGGAGTGATCCTCGCTGTAAAGATTTCATTGCAATGAAACAAAATATGATAGAATGAGTATAAACCTGATGATAAGGTGGGCAACATAGACATTGGCTACCCAAAATGGGGGTGCCTATAAAGGCAAGAAGTGACTGGCTTACAAGCTTTCAAGAGGGAGTCTAGTTCCAAACGGGGTGGGGGAAGGTAGAATCACCACTGAATGAATGATTTCCAATCTGTTGGGACTGGGCTGGTGAAAGGAAATGTGGATTAGACTCTTGTGGTACAATAGTGAATAATTGCCATCAGGTCTGACTGTAAGGCTAGGAAATATAGAAGTCGATGTTTTTTGACAAAAGGAGGAGAGTGATTGATTTGCAGCCCAGGATCGGAGGTCCCTGGGACCATCAAGTGAGAAGGACAGAGAGCAGGACCCTATCCAGAGAGGCAGTGACGCCAGGGATGGAGACAGAGAAGATGACATGGGCAGATGGACCAGCTGGGGATACTGGACTCAGTGAGGGAGAAGGGTTGTATGCTGGTAGCTGAGAGAGGGAGGGCTGTGTGGTGTACCCTTTTGGGTTATTTGATGATGCATGGAGGGGATTGTAATCATTGCAATGAAACAAATTATGATAGGATGAGTGTAGAGCTGATGTTCTCCCATATAAGCTTCACAATAAAAACTTAAAAAAATAAAGTTTATGGGGACAATACCAGAAAGAACTCAGCAGTTTACAAAAAACTAACATATCTTAAGAAAAGAGAAGACAGTTTGAAGATGAAGTCAACAGAAGCAGACCATCCACTTCAATTTGTGAAGAAAACATGAATCTTGCCAATGCTCTAATTGAAGAGGCTCTAGAATTAACAATAGAAACAAAAGCCAACACCATAGATATCTTTGTTGGTTAAACTTACACAATTCTGATTGAAAAAAGTTGAGCAAACTTTTGCTTTCTGTATGCCCAAACTACTGTACCCCAATCAACTACAGATAAGAGCAGAGCTTTCAGTGGAAATTTTAAACAAGTAGGGTCAAAATCCTGAAGCATTTCTTTGAAAAATTGTAACAGGGGATGAAACATGGCTTTACCAATACAACCCTGAAGACAAAATATAATCAAAGCAATGGTGGAAATAGTCTAGTAAAAGATAGTCTAATCAAAACAAGAGGTGGAAATAGTCTAGTAAAAGAAAAAGTGGACCAGTCAAGAGCAAAGGTCATGGCAACAGTTTTTTGGAACGCTCAAGTAATTCTGCTTGTTGATTTTTTTGGAGAACTAAAGAACCATTGTTGTTGCTAAGTGCTGCCGAGTCATTTCTGACTCATTGCAACACTGTATAGGGTTTTCAAGAAGCAGCTAGTGGGCTTGAACTGCCAGCCTTGTGGTTTGAAGTCCTGGTACCATACTATGTTGATGTTATTTAGCACCTTCAAGTTCATTCATTCTGACTCATAGCGATCCTGAATAGGGTTTCTGAGGAGCAACTGGTGAGCTTGAATGGCCAACCTTGCAGTTCAAACTGACCTTGTAATCCAGCACATTAACCCACAGCACCACATCTGTTTATTTTGAAAGTATTTTGAGAAAAATAGCCAAAACTCTATTAGAAAAATGCCCAAGATGGCTTTGCCAGAGGATCCTTCTCAGCCACAACAATGTGGAACAATGTGGGAAATACTTAAGTATTCACCTTATGGTTCTCATTTAGCTCCTTCTGTCTTCTTTTTGAGTCCTAATCTTAAAAAAAAAAAAAAAAAATCTTAAAAGTTTACCCATTTTTCTTCAGTTGTAACATTAAAGGAAAGGACCCGTAGGATTTTAGGAATGGAGTACCTGACTAGAATCCTCACTTACAAACTGTTTTGACCTTTTTGGAGCATATGTTAACTCTATTTTTTCTGTAGAATTTTTGCCAAAAATGAAGTTAAATGACAGTAATGTTGAATAATAGAGCACACATATTTATCATCAATGGATTTTGCAATTCTGCTTAAACCCATTGTATTTATTTTATAGCATCTTATGTTGGTATAACCATCTTAGGGCATCACCTGGTGGCACAAACAACTAAGCACTTGACTCTTCACTAAAAAAGTTGGTGGTTCCAATCCACCCAGAGGCACCTTAAAGAAATATCTGGCAATCTACTTGGGAAAAGTCACAGCCATTGAAATCCCGTATGAAGCAGTTCTAATCTGAAACATAGGGTCACAAAGAATCAGAATCAACTTGATGGCATTGGTTATTTTATTTTATTTGTATTTAGAATCAATTACATGTGAAACAATGAATTAGATCTTGCACGCAGAACGCTGAGCTGGCTGTGGTAAGGATTAAATTCATTCAGTGGAAGGGAACAGGTATATAAAGAGTATGGAAGTAGTGATTACCTTGTCTCTGGATGTGATCAAGCCTAGACTGAATGATGACATGGTCAAAATACTGGGCAGATAGCTAGATGGTACCTAGTTCATCATGAATGTCAAATATTTGTTAGAGTGAGTACATGAATGAACGAAGTGAGCATCAAACTTTATCACTGAAATTCAATGTGTCTGAGAACATGAGTCTATGATTCTCTGGTTCTATGTTTCACCCTATAAAACAAAACAACAATATTGTTATTTCTAAAATGTGTGTGTGGTATAAAATCTTGTATCGTTAGCTATGTCTTTGACTGATTCTGACATCCTGAAAGATGACATTTTTTCTGAATGTTCAATGCTGATTCGTGTATTGACTGTCTGGCATGCCATCATTCATGCCATCTGTTACAGTGGCAATATGCCTAATTGCAAGGTGGCCTGACAGTTTTAAGGGACTCTGTATGCCAATCACATTTGAGATTAGCTAGCTAACCTGCAGAACTTAGAAAACAACAAGCTGAAAAAATTACCCTGTTTGATGAGAAAAAGCAAATTCAGATGAAAAGATCATGCTTTATTAAAAATGATCATATTTATTTATTTATTATTACTATTACTATTATAGGTGTCCTTCAAATCACTTCTCTTAGGTTTACCTCTTTCTAAATGACCACATTGTGGTGGTCCCATAACATGAAGAAGAGTTAATGCATAAAGGCTACATCTTGTCCAGCCAAAACCATTGAAGCCTTCCAAATAGTCAGAATTTCTTAAACTCTCATGCTTGAAAACAAATGTGCCAAGCTGCCAGAATTTCACAGTATTGTCTTCCTATAATAAGCAAACATCTGTTACCCTAAAATTCAGTTTATCTTTTGGATAAGATGCAGTAGTGGGAGATCAGACATGAGTGAATTTGCTTACTTCCTGGAATTGTCATGGAAAAGATCAAACATAAGCATTAAAATATGTAGATTATAAAACAGGAAACTGAATTGCTTTCCTGATGCTGAAAATCTAAGAATGCAGAGTTAAGTTTAGAGCTGCTGGTTACAAATGAGGAAATAAGCTCAGAGATGTTAAAAGACTTGTTGTTGTTGTTGTTAGGTGCCATCTACTTGGTACAGACCCATGGTGACATTATGCTCAGCAGAACAAAACACTGCTCGATCCTGCGCCAACCTCACTACTGTTGCCAAACTTGAGTCCGTTGATGCTGCCACTTGGCCAATCCATCTCATTGGAGGTCTTCCTCTTTTTCTTTGACCCTCCACCTTACCAAACAATGTATCCTTCTCCAGTGACTGGTCCCTTCTAACAATATGTCTGAAGTATGAGAGACAAAGTTTGGCCATCTCGGCCTCCAAGGAGAACTCTGGCTGCACTTCTTCCAAAACGTATCTATTGGTCCAAAAAGAAGAAAGAACCAAAAATCATCACATTAGCATAACATCTCCAACAAGTAGAAACAGATCAGCAATGTAAACCAACAGTGTCTAATGCATCAAATCTGTTCTTGAGACCATCTGCAAATTCAGGTGGGATATTTTTATTCAAGATAATATTTGGCTATTATTGTTGTTAGGTGCCATCAAGTTGGTACCGACCCATAGCAACCTTATGCACAGCAGAACGAAGCACTGCCTGATCCTGGGCCAACCTCGCTACTGTTGCCACGCGTGAGTCCATCGATGCTGCCACTTGGCCAATCCATCTCGTTGGGAGTCTTCTTCTTTTTCTCTGATCCTCCACCTTACCAAACATGGTATCCTTCTCCAGTGACTGGTCCCTCCTGACAGTATGTCCAAAGTATGAGAGATAAAGTTTGGTCATCTTGGCCTCTAAGGAGCACTCTGGCTGCACTTCTTCTAAAACAGATCTATTGGTTCTTTTGGCAGCCCATAGCACTTTCAATATTCTCATCCAACACCATAACTCAAAGGCATCAATTCTTCTACGGTCTTCCTCAAGATCAAATTGATAGTTAAACTAGAGCTAGGATTAAAATTCAGCTTTCTCAACATCAAGCACATATCTTTTCCTCCCAACATGCTTACAATAATGATAATTGTTATTCTAGTGAAATAGATAATCATTGGCTTCCAAAAAGTCTGGATTAACCAAGGTATATTTTTCTTTTTATTTTCTTGTTCCCTTAATGAAAATTTTTTTTTGCATAACTGACCTAGCTGACAGTGTTCTCAATCATATTTCATCATAAAATTACTGAATGACATTCACTGAGGTTTAGTGTTTTTCATTTTCTAAGCAAAATCTTTGAGAAATTTAAGATGGTTAGTATATCTTCTATTTTTTGAGTAAACTGTTTTCTGAATCAGGCTCATATTGTATCTGACAGATGCTTTTGTCTCCCTGTATATTTCATAATATAGTGCTAAATAGCAAAGACTCAATAATTTCTGAAATGGATATAGATAGGTCAAAAGGGAGAAAAATCAAGAAGATAAAAATAGAAGAAAAAAATACTGTCAAAAGTTATAGATGTGAAAGATACTGTCTTTTAAACAAAGTCCATATTTTCTGGGGGAATATATTTTATAGTATTGAAGCATTCTCTATCTAAGTGTATTTTATGTATGTATGGTTATCTGTTGCTAGCATTTTGAATGGACTTAATTTGAATGACCAAATTAAGAAGCATTTCATTTTTCTCTCACTGTAATCTTAAAGCCTTTTTATTGTTTTTCTTCTTCTTATCTCAGAAAGAGTAGTTTTAGTAGTTTTTATTTTTCTCTTTTTAAATCATGCCTTGGCATTAGAACAAACTCATTGTCATGTATTGAAAACTCTAGGTACATTTTTCTCACATCTTTGTTTTTATATGATCCCACTGTTCAGGTCAAGCCTAGGCCCTACAGCATTAAATGGTAAAATAAAAGTGTGATCTGCTTCTATTTTTTCTGCCTCATATTACATTCAGTCATTATTAACTTTAGTTCCTCTAAGGAGCTCTAGTACCGTAGTGGTTATGAGTTGGGCTGCTAATCTCATGGTCAGCAGTTCAAAATTACCAGTGGCTCCATGGGAGAAAGATGATACTTTCTGTTCCTGTAAAGATTTACAGTCTTGGAAACCCTATACAGGGTCACCATGGAGCACCACTAACACCAAACTTGGTATGAAAAAGAGAGAAAGGGGTAAGGTATCTGTGAACAGATTTCAAAATGCTGACTGGGTCACTTTGGGGTATACTATTGTGAGTTTACTGTAGGTATAACTGACTTTCTTTTCTCTCCCTCTAAGACATTGGGTATTGTAATATTTCCCAGAATTGGTAACTGGCAACCTTTGAACCAGTTGACTGACTGAGACTCTTCTGTTATTAATTGTATTAAGCTGGGTTCTCTAAAGAAGCAAACCAGTGATGTTTATATGTGTGTTTTGTTGTTTATAAGTGCCATCAAGTTGATTCTGACTCATAACGACCCTGTGTAGTGTTTGCAACCTTATGGTTAGCAGTCCAGTGCTTACAATGAATGACATACATACCAAGAGTCCTTATATATGCATATGTATATGTATACATACATATATACAGTTGTTGTTAAGTGCCTTCAAGTCAGTTCTGACTCATAGCACCCTTCTATAAGGTTTCCAAGGAGTGCTTGGTGAGTTTGAACCACCAACCTTGTGGTTTAAACTAACATTGTGGCCCAGTGCTTTATCCCACAGTGCCACACCAGGACATAAATATGTATATATAACTTTATATCAAGGAAATGGATCATACAGTCCATCAGTCAGATGAACCAAGATCAGCAGGTCAGAGGAAGGCAGACAAGTTGTCAGGCAAGATGGCAAGTTGTTAAAAACTCACAGGATTGACAGGTAGTAGAGCAAACCACTGTCTCAAGTCCAACAATTGGAGATTGGATGATGAGCCAGATGTGTGAAATAGATCCATCAGAAAGCAAGCAAGTTTTACCTGAGTGTCCAATATATTGGAAGCAAGTCACATTCCTGACAAAACTTCCCCTCAAAGGATTCATTGCTCATACCTAACCTCATCTTATAAGTGATTACATTATATTAGATATAATCAAGGGTGATAATTACGTCTCATCTACCAAATCAATGAGAATCCTGGTTCCATCAAGTTGACACAAAACCTTCATTATCACACCCCCAGAAAATATTAGACATTCTTTCTGATCCCAAATCTGAAAATGCTGGCATCTTCTAATGTAAATGTAGACATGTTCATAGGAAATGCACACAACTCCAAATGGAAGTGCATCCATTTCTAAAGAAAATGCAGACACTTACCAGTGAGATTACATCTACCTCCAATGGACATGCTTGCTTTTAGCAATGGAAATACAGCTACCTTCCACTAGAAATACAGACATTCCCAATGGAGAAACAGATACTTCAATAAAGGAGTGCAGGTATTTTGCAAATGAAATAAATGTAAAATCTTGCCAGTGGAAGTTCATAAACATCCAATGGAAAGGCAAGCACCTGCAATGGAAAAGCAAACATTTCCCAAAGGTAATTCACACAACTCAAATGGAAACACAGAAGCTTTCGTTGGTAAATGAACTGAGGAAAAATTCAAGCTCTGACTGGTAATATTGAAGGATTCTTTGGGCAAAATATTGAATGATGCAAAAAACATCAAAAGAAGATAGAAGAATACACAGAGTCAATGTAACAAAAATTAATGGTTTGTGTTCAAACATTTCAAGAGGCAGCATATGATTAAGAGCCAATGGTACTGAAGGAAGAAGTCCAAGCAGCACTGAAGGTATTTGCAAAGAAAAAGGCTCTAGGAATTGATGGAATACAAATTGAAATCTTTCAAAAACTAGAGATAACACTCCAAGCACTCACTTAACTATGTCAAAAAATTTGGAAGACAGCTACCTGGTCAACTGATTGGAAGAGATTCATATTTGTGCCCATTCCAAAAAGAGGTAACACAATGGGACACAGAAATCATCAGACGATATCACTGATATTACATGCAAGTAAAATTTTGCTAAAAATAATTTTAAATGGCTGAAACAGTGCATTGACAGGGAATTGCCAGAGGACCAAGCCAGATTCAGATGAGGATGTGGAACAAAAGAGATCATTGCTGACATCAGGTGGATCTTGGCTGAAAAGAGAGTATATCAGAAAATTGTTTACCTGTCATTTTGTTGACTATGCAAAGGCTTTCTACTATGTGGATCATGACAAGTTATGGACCACGCTACAGAGAATGAGTATTCTGGAACAATTAATGGTGGTCATGAAAAGCATGTACGTAGACAAAGAGGTAGTTGTTTGAAAAGAATAAGGAGACACTGAATGGTTTAAAATCATGAAAGGTGTGTGCCAGAGTTGTATTCTTCCACTATATTTATTCTATCTTTATGCTAAGCAGCTAATCTATGAAGCTGGATTATATGAAGAAAAACATGTTGTCAGGATTGGAGGAAGACTCATTAACAACCTGTGATATGCAGATGATAAAACATTGCTTGCTGAAAGCAAAGAGGACTTAAAATACTGATGAAGCTCAAATAACACAGCTTCCAGTGGTTGCACCTCATTGTGAAGAAAACAAAAATCCTTACCACCTGGCCAATAAATAACATCCATATAAATGGAGAAAAGATTAAAGTTGTTAATAACTTCATTTTTCTTGGATCAAATATTCACACTCATTGAAGCAGTAGTCAAGAAATCAAGCAATGTATTGCATTAGGCAAATCTGCTGCATAAGTCTTCTTTAAAGTGTTTAAGAGCAAAGATGTCAGTTTGAGGATTAGAGTCTGCCTAACTTTAGCCACAGTTTTCAATCCCCTCATAGGCATGTGAAATTAGAAAGTGAATAAGGAATGTCACAGAATAGTTGGTGTATTTGAGTTATGGTGAAGGAGATGAATATTAAAAGTGCCATGTACTGCTAGAAGAACAAAGAAATCTATGCTGGATGAAGTATGTCCAGAATGCTCCTTAGAAGCCAGGATGATGCAGCTTCATCTTTCATCCTTTGGACATATATGAGGAGGAACCTGTCCCTGGAGAAGGGCAACATGCTAGCTAAAGTGGAAGGTCAACGAAAAAGAGGAAGACCCCCAAAGATGTATTGGCATAGTAGCAGCAGCAATAGGCTCGTCAATTATAAGGATGGTGCAGGACTAGGCAGTGTTTCATTTGTTTTTCATTAAGATCAATATGAGTCAGAATAAACTCAGTGACACCTACCAACAACAACTAATGGAAATCCATCCTCTTTCATAAGAAAAGTAAACATTTTTTTAAGGGAAATGAGGAAAATAATAGATCATGAGTAAGTGCTGGTTTGACTTTTTTTTTTTTTTTTTCTTCAAACTGTCCTTTGGGGAAGAATTGATTATCAGTCTTTCCTCTTGGTATCAATTATTTTCCAATGGTTCTGCAAAAGACTGTCACTTTGGTTGATATAGTTTTGATTGTTGAGAGCATTGGATACACTGCCTTCCCTTCTCCTATCCTATCTTTGATAAATTTTATCTCCTTTTATTTACAGTGTAAAGGTGTGTTATAAATCAAGAATCTCAGAAAAATCTTTGGCTGTTAAGCTTGTTAGGTGGCCTTGAGTTGGTTCTGATCCTACGAACAACAGAACAAACTACTGCCTGGTCCTGTAACAACCTCACAATTGTTGTTATGTTTTAGCCAATAGTTGATGTTACAGTGTCAATTCATATTGTTGGGGCTCTGCCTCTTTTTTCTGAGTTTCTACTTTTTCAAGTATGATTTCCTCCTCTAGAGCCTGGTCCCTCTTAATTATTTGTCCAAAATACAAGAGATGAAGCCTCGGCATCCTTGCTTCTAAGGACTGTACTTCTTCCAAAACAGAATTGTTTATTCTGTGGCAGTCCATGGTACTTTCAATATTCTTTGATAACATCATATATCAAATGCATCAATGCTTCTGTGTGCTTCCTTTTCATTGTGCAACTTTCACATGCATATGAGGCAACTGAAAAAACCATGACTTGGGTCAGGTGCATCTTAGTCCTCAAACTGATATGTGCTATGAGGAGGATTTGCCTAATGCAGTATATTATTTGATATTTTTGATTGCTCCTTCCATGAATATACATTGTGGATTCAAGCAAGTTGAAGTGTTTGACATTAATCTTTTCTCCATTTGTCATGATGCTATTTATTGGTCTAGTTGTAAGGAATTTCATTTTCTTTACATTGAGGTGCAATTCATACTGAAGCCTCTTTGTTGTTTTTGTTGTTAGGTATCATAAAGTCATTACTGACTCAGAGACCATATGCATAACAAAACACTGCCCAGTCCTGAGCCAACCTCATAATTGTTGCTACATTTGAACCCATTGCTGATGCCACTGTGCCAATTTGTTGGGGGTCTTCCTCTTTTTCTTTGACCGTCCACTTTACCAAATATGATATCCTTCTCCACTGAGTGGTCCCTCCTGACAATATATCCAAAGAATGAGACATGAAGTGTGACCACGCTGGCTTCCAAGGAGCATTCTTACTGTACTTCCAATACAGGTCGACTTGTTTTTTTGGCTGTCCATGGTACTTTCAACAGTCTCCTCCAACATAATAACTCTATTGGCATTAATTATTCTATGGCCTTCTTATTCATTGTCCAACTTTCACATGCATATGAGGTTATTGATGATAACATTACTTGAGTCAGGTGCGACTTAGTCTTCAAAGTGACATTTTTGCTCTTTAACTCTTTAAAGAGACTTGCAGCAGATACGCCAATGCATTACATCGTTTGATCTCTTGACTGCTGCTTCTTGAGTGTTGATGGTTGAAATGAACAAAATGAAGTCTTTGACAACTTCAATCTTTTCTCCATTTATATAAATGTTGTTTACTGGTCCAGTTGTGAGGATTTTTGTTTCCTTTAATTTGAGGTGCAACCTATACCAAGGGCTGTGGTCTTTGATCTTCATCAATAAGTGTTTTAAGTCCTCTTCACTTTCAGCAAGCAAGGTTGTATCATCTGCATATTTCAGGTTCTTAATAAGTCTTCCTCCAATCTTGATACCACATTTTTCTTCATATAATTCAGCTTCTTTTATTATTTGCACAGCATACAGATTGAATAAGTATAGTGAAAGAATACAACCCTGGCCCACAACTTTCCTAATTTTAAAATATTTGGTGTTTCCTTGTTTCTTTTGAACAACTGCCTCTTGGTCTATGCACAGTTTCCTCATGAGCACAATTAAGTGCTCTGGAATATTCAAGTTCATATATGTTGTCTTCTTCATAAAACCCAGCTTC
>NW_006408576.1:11430584-11438797 GCF_000296735.1 Chrysochloris asiatica
GTGGCAAAATTGATGGTGTCAAGTGTGGCGGCGGTAGTGAGGTTGGCCCAGGATCGGACATTGTTTCGTTCTGCTGTGCATGGGGTCACTATGAGTCAGTTCTGACTCGATGGCACCTGACAACAACAACATATGTTGTCTAAAGCTTGTCATGATCTACACAATTGAAAACCTTTGCATAGCCAATAAAGCACAAGTAAACATCTTTCTGATATTTGCTGCTCAGCCAAGATTCATCTGAAATCCCTTATTACAGAACCTCTTCAGAATCTAGCTTAAACCTCTGGAAGTTCTCTGTCAATGTATGGTTGCAGCTGTTTTGCATTATCTTTAATAAGACTTTACTCACATGTGATAGCAATGATATTGTCTGATGATTTCCACATTCCATTGGGTCACCTCTCTTTGGAATGGGCACAAATGTAGATCTCTTCTAGTCATATCTTCCATAATCTTATGAATTTGTTAGCATAGATGAATGAATGCCTCCAGTGTTTAATCAGTTTGTTGTAAGATTTCAGTTTGTATTCCATCAATTCCTGTTGCCTTGTTCTTTGCCAATGCTTTTAATTTACCTTGGAATTCTTCCTTCAGGATCGTTGGCTCTTGACCATACGCTACCTCTTGAAATGTTTGAACATCGACGATTTCTTTTTGGTACAGTGACTCTTTGTATTCTTTCTATCTTCTTTTGATGCTTTCTGCATCATTCAGTATTTTGCCTGTAGAATCCTTGAATACTGCAAGTTGAGGTTAGAATTTTTTTTTTCAGTTCCCTCAGCTTGAGAAACATTGAGTGTGTTCATAATTTTTTGGTTTTCTAAAAAAATTACAGATTTCTTTATAATATTTGACTTTGTCTTCTTAAGCTGACCTTTGAGATTTTTCTATTTAGCTCTTGTACCTCCTCACTTCTTCCATTTGCTTTAGCATCTCTACGCTGGAGAACAAGTTTCAGAGTCTCATCTGATATCCATTTTGGTCTCTGTAGTCTTTGATTTCCATAAGTAAATATTTCTGGTCCTCTTTACTTCCATCAAAGAAGGTTGTGTCATCTACTTTTAGAATTAAGTTGTTAGAAGTCTTCCTCCAATCCTGATATTCTTCTTCACATAATCCAACTTCTCTACATTATTTGCTTGGCATCAAGACTGAATAAGTATGGTGGAAAGATACAACCTTGGCATACACATTTCCTGATTTTAAACCATTCAATATGTCTTTGTTCTGTTTGAACATCTGCATCATGGTTTATGCAGATACCTCAGGACCAAAATTACATGTTCTGGAATATCCATTTTTTACAATGGCACCCATAGTTTGTTATAATTCATACAGCCAAATGCCTTCATATAGTCAATAAAGCTCAAGTAAACTTTCTGGTGTTCCCTGCTTTCAGCCAAGATTCATCTGACATAAGCAATGGTATTCCTCGTTCTACATCCTCTTCTTAATCTTGCTTGAATTTCTGGTAACACTCTGTGGATGCACTGCTGCAATATTTTTTAAATTACCTCGAGCAAAATTTCATATGCATGTGATATTTATGATATTGCTTGATGATTTCCATATTCTGTTTCATCACCTTTCTTTCAAATGTGCACAGATATGGATCTCTTCTGGTTTGTTGGATGATTTCAATATTTTATTCTGTCAATTCCTATATCCTTGTTTTGGCCACTGCCTTAAATTTTGCTTATTCTTCTTTCTTAAATATTATTAGTTCTTGATCATCTGTTGTCTCTTGAAATGATGGAACATCAACCAAATCTTTTTAGTATAATGAAACTCCATATACCGTCCATCTTTTGTGATGTTTCCAGAGTCATTCAATATTTTGTGTACACAATCTTTCAATATTGCAACCTGAGGCTTGATTTTTTTACTTTTCTTCAGCACTTTCAGTTTGAAAAATGCTAAGCATGTTCTTTCCTTTTGGTTTTCTAAGGTCTTTGCATATATTTTAATATTTGACTGTCTTTTGTAGCTGCCCTTAGAATTTTTCTTTTCATCTGTTTTGCTTCATCATATTCTCCAGTTGCTTTAGCTTCTCTGTGCTCAGTATCAAGTTTCAGAGTCTCTTCTGACATCCATTTTGATCTTTTCTATTTTTCCTGTGTTTTACTGCCCTTTTGCTTTCTTCATGTATATTGTTATTGATGTCATACTACAACTTTTCTGGTCTTCTGTCATTAGTGTCTAATGCATCAAATCTGCTCTGGACATGGTCTCTAAATTCAGGTAGTATATATTGAAGGTCATATTTTGGCTCTTGTTTTCATTTTCTTCAGCTTCATCCTGAGTTTTCACATAAGCAATTGATGGCCCTTCCAGTGTCAGTCCTTGGCCTTCTTTTGACTGATGATATTGATCGTATCCACTGTCTTTTCCCACGAATGTAGTTAATTTGTTTTCTGTGTACTCCATCTGGTAAGGCCCAGGTGTATGGTCACTTTTATGTTGTTGAAAAATGGTATTTGCAATGAAAAAGTCATTGATCTTTCAAAATTCTACAATGCAATCTCCAGCATCATGTCTATCACCAAGGTCATGCTTTTCAACTATGGATCCTTCCTCTTTGCTTTCAATTTTTACATTCCAATCATCAGTAATTTTTAATACATGTTGATGGCATGTTTGATTAATTTCAGACTAAAGAACTTGGAAGAATTCTTCAATCTCATCATCACTGACTTTAGTGGTTTGTGTAACATTTGAATAATAATGGTGTTAACTGTTCTTCCTTAAGTTGTTGTTAAGTGCCATCAAGTCGATTTTGACTCATAATGACCCTCTATAGAGTTTTTGAGGAGCAGCTGGTGGGTTTGAATCACTTTTGGGTTCAAACCAACCTTATGGTCCAGTGCCTTATCCTGCAGTATCAACCAGGACTCCATTCTTCCTTATAGGCTTATGGATATCATCCGATCACAGATAACATTATACGTCAAGTAGATCTTGAAATTTTCTTTTCAATGATGAATGTGACACCATTCCTCTTCATTTGTGATTCCTAGCACAGTAAACCATATGATTGCCGATTTCAGACTGGCTAGTAACAGTCCGTTTCAATTCACTAGTGCACAGGATAGCGATTTTTATGCATTCCATTTTATTTGTGACAACATCCTATTTTCCTATATTCATACACTCCAAATTCTGGTTACTAATGGAGATTTGCAATTGTTTCTTCTCATTTTTAGTTGTGCCACATCAGCAAATGATGGTCAAGAAAACTTAACTCCATCTACATCATTAAGGTCAACCCTACTTTGAGGAGGCAGCTCAATCCCAGTAATATCTTTAGTTACTTCTAATCTGAGGGATTCATTTCTTGGCTCTATATCTGGCAATGTTTCTTTGCTACAAATTAGGCTGCTAACCGCAGGGTCAGCAGTTCAAAACTACCAGCTGTTCCATGGGAGAAAGATGAAGCTTTCTGCTCCAGTAAACATTTACAGCCTCAGAATCCCTGTAAAGGGTCACTATGAGTTGAAACCGACTCCACAGCACATAATCACCACCAACCATTCAGAAGTGCTTCAATTCTCCTAGTTTCAGTCTCTCTTAGTCTGGAAGCTCGGCTAAAACCTGTCCACTATGGGTAACCCTAAGGAGCTCTGGTAGTGTAGTGGTTACAAATCAAACTGCTAATCTCAAGGTCAGCAGTTCAAAACTGCCAGCTGTTCCGCGGGAGAAAGATGAAGTGTTCCGCTCCCATAAAGAATTACAGCCTCAGAAACCTTGTGCAGGGTCTCTATGAGTCGGAACTGACTCCACAGTACTTAACAACAACAAGGCTTAACCCTGCTGGTGTTTAAAATGTAGGTGGCATTGCTTCCATTATCACAACAACATGCAAGCTCCCACAGTATGACAGACTGACAGATGAGTGCTTGATCTTAGCAATACTTTCAAGAAAGGAGTCTAGCTTCTCTTTTTAAAAAATTCAATTCTTGTCATTTAGATGCTTAACAAAATCCAAAACATGAGAAAGAAGAGTCTCATTAAGTCTCCAATTACATTTATTCATATCCAGTCTTAATCTAAAAAGATTTTGAGGTAGCTCTTTAGAAAGCAAATGTGCAATTACTGGTGCATTATGTACACTTGGAGAGTTTTGTTAGAAATACACTTTCAATCTATGTTAGGAGTTTGCATTGCAAAATGCCTCAATGTACCTTTAGATAGAAATGACTTCTCCTCTAGACAAAGTGTATGTAACAATACATTTTATAAATGTTTTACCAAGAGAAGGCAGACTTGTCTCATTAAAATTTATGGGCAGCAATGAGTCAGTCTTTCAAAGAATAGCAAAAGGCTGTGATGCTATAGGGTGTAAAACAATCCCCCTCAAACCAAACGTGTTGCCTTCGCATTGATTCTGACTCCTAGTAATTCTATAGGACAGAGAGTAGAACTGCCACATAAGATTTCCAAGGCTTTAATATTTCCAGAGGATTCCTGGTGTAGGATAAGCTCTGGATTGCTATCCACTACATTGGTTGTTCAAACCCACCATCAGCTCCTTGAGAATCCTATACAGGGTAGCTACACGTCAGAACAGACTCGATGACATTCAACAACAATAACAACAAAACAATCTTTAAGGAAGAAGAGTGATAACACCTTTCTCCTGTAGAACGACTGGTAGTTTTGAACCACTGACTTCTTGTTTAGACAGTGAGCATTTTACCCACTGTATAACCAGGGCTTCTTACATAAAACAGTAGTCAATGTAAGTGGGAAATCTGATCATCCACTTAACTCTCATCATCTACAAGTAGCAGTGATTTAAATCATTTCAGTGTTCAGATCTATAAACAATGGAAATTAAATATGTCTCTGGGATTTATTTTTGGTTTGGATAATATATCATAGATAAAATGCCCATCCTGGCACATAGAAATTTATGCTTTTTGAATCTGTGGAAAAATTATTCTCCTATAAAAAATCCTTATATAAATAAACATAAATTTTGAGCACTACCCATCTCTATTTGATTCACAGAAACTGGGGTAAATTTATCTCCTTGGAAACCCTATACAGGATAGCTATGAGTTGGAATCTACTCAATGGCACTTATCAGAAACACCACCATATTATGTAGGTGAAGAAAGTGAACCTAGGAACATTTTATCAAATAGACAAGAGATTCTTTCCTAAGACAAGATATAGCTCCACATTTTTCATCTTACATCATAAATGATGAGTAAAATCATTTTTCAAAACTCAAAAGTTCTCTGATTGCTGTCCGGGTCAATTATAATCATTTGGCCAGAGCCTCTGCTTCTTGCAGGGAGGCTATGTCAATAAGCCAAGCCCTCCAAGGCTTCATGTGGTTACAATTAGAGCTTAGCTCCCCGCTTGGATTTCTGAATCTAGTCATACTGTGGATAAATCCACACCATCTGAAAAGGTGGGAGTAGAGAGAGAAACAGAGCAATAGATTACCAGCATTCAGGAAAGCTGCAAACTTTCCTACTGCCTTCTTCACTTTGATGATGACTTTTATTATGTTCTATTGATTTTCATGCTATTTCCCATTTTTGAGCAGAGTTGCTTGGAGCAGTAGCAATAAAGCAACATTTCTGTCAGTCATCTCTCTCTTTCTCACCCACACACATGTTTTCATCACATACACATAAACACATATAATAAGATGAAGATTTTATAAAATAATTATAGGACCATGCCTAGGAGCTTTCAAAAATTATCTCTATTCCTAGAAGCTTTTAAAATTTATCACTATCCCTAGAATGCACATGAAAATAAAAGTATGTCGAACTCCACATCATCCAGGTCCCCTTGAGTTCTGAGGGTGAAGAGCATGGAATCATACCTGTGACACTGAATCTAGAGTCATCTTATTTTATCTTCTAGGAGTCCTGGTGTGAGGCTGCAGGTTAGTGCGTTGGATTGCAAGGTTGCTTTGAAACACAAGGTCAGCAATTCAAGCTCACCAGCTACTCCTGGGGAAACCCTATTCAGGGTTGCTATGGGCCAGAACTGAATTCAACTATAACAATAGTCTGGTGCTACGTCACGTGATGAGTGCTCAGTAGCAATCCTGGAGAGGAAAACTGGATGGCATAGACATTAAACCAAAAGGATTTTAACCCAGCATGCCGTGACAGTCAGAATTATAAAGCACTCACACATTCTTATGCCTTGTATGCACTCCTTGTAGATTTACAAGGCTGCAAATATAATGCAAGGTCATTTCCATGTTTAGGTTATGTTACATGGAATTGTTAGCTTCAATAAAGGGAGATTGTCCAAGAGAGAACTAACCTATTCAGGAAGCCCTTAAAAGAGACAAGAGTCATTGGGAATGAAGAGATTTGAAGCCTAACAGGGAGTCCACACAAGGAAAATGTTCCACAGCTGACTTTGAAGGATGAGAAGTCTAAGTGTCAGCGATTGCAGGAGAGCTTTCGAAGTTGTGGGCAGCAAGCAAAGAAACAGGGAGCTTGGACAGGTAAGAAGAGGAACTGAATTCTTCTAAACTACAGGGATGACCTTGGAAGACACCCCCAACCTCTATAAGACAATACCCTTTGCCAATTCTTATATTTTGATCTTTTGAGACCCTGATACAGAGAACTTAGCCATGCTGTATCTGCACTGTATCTGTATGTACAAAAGTATGTGCTAATAAGTGGGTGTTTTTTAAATTTTAATTTTAGCTTCATTTAGACATAAATTGTTATTATGTGGTGCTGAGTTGATTCTGACTCATAGGGACACTGTATAGGTTTTCCAAGGAGTGGTTGGTGGGTTTAAACTGTCAACCTTGTGGTTAACAATCCAATGCTTATCTTGTAGTGCTACACCAGACGTAAATTATGTACCATAAAATCAATTTTTAATATACAATTCAAGGTACTTTAGTATAGTTACATGTTGTTGTTAGTGCTATCAATTTTGACTCATAGCAGCACTGTATAGTGTTTCCAAGGAGCAGCTGGTGAATTTGAACTACCGACAATGATTCACATAGTTGTCTGCAACTAATTTCAGAAAAGTTTTATCACCTCAAAGGAAAACCCATACCAAAGCAGTCACTCTTATTCCTGTGTTCCTTTTCCCCCAGGTGACCAGTAATGTACTTTCCCCTTTGTATGGATTTGGCTACTCGCCACATTTCACTTAAATGGAATCTAACAATATGTGGCCTTTTGAGAGTTGATTTATTTCACTTATGTATCAGAGCTTCATTCTTTACTGCCAACCTTGAGGTTCAATGTTTACATAATGAAATTATCCTATGAAAGTTTGAACCTCAAGGTAGGTGGTTCAAACTCACCAGCCACTCTTCAGAAACCCTATACAGGGTCTTTATGGGTCAGAACCGATTCAAAAGCACTTAACAATAACAACATAATGTA
Organism: Chrysochloris asiatica; assembly: GCF_000296735.1. Taxonomy (NCBI): domain Eukaryota; kingdom Metazoa; phylum Chordata; class Mammalia; order Afrosoricida; family Chrysochloridae; genus Chrysochloris; species Chrysochloris asiatica. The sequence continues at coordinate 11,437,976 of NW_006408576.1, forward strand.
AACAACAAAATTAAACTTAATTCAATAGGTTTATTGAATAAAAGAAATTTAACTTTTCCAGAACTTTTTGAAGACTCCACATATATTCTGGATATAAATCCTGTATTCCATATGTTATCTGTAAGTATTTTCTGCTAATTTGAGAACTCTCTTGTCATTTTTTGATGATGTCTTTTAAAATACAAAAATGTTTACTTTTGATAAAATGCAATTTATCTATACTTATTTTGGACCCTTTGCTTTCAGTATGCTGCAGGATAAAGCACTGGACCGTAAGGTCAGTTTGAACCAAAAGGTCAGCAGTTAAAATGCATAACCTGCTCCTTGGAAACCCTATACAGTGTTACAATGGGTAGGAACTGACTCAACAGCACTTAACAACAGCAAACAGCATCATATAAACTCATATATTGCTGTTGTTGTTGTTTAATGCCATTGAGTCTGTTCCAATTCATAGTGCTTCCAAGGAGCAGATGCTGTGACCTTGTGAAGACCAGTCAAGTACTTATCCTATAGCACCACACCAGAATTCCAAACCAAATATTTACTCCTATGTTTTCTTCTAAGAGTTTTAGTTCTCACATTTAAGTCCAGAGCTTATCCTACAGAGCCACACCATGACTCCATGTACATACAGTGAGAATGAAATAGAAGAATTCTACCAACTTCTTCAGTCTGAAATCGATCAAACATGCAATCAAGATGTATTGCTCATTACTGGTGACTGGAATGCAAAAGTAGGGAGCAAAGAGGAGCTTCCAGTAGTTGGAAAATTTGGACTTGGTGATAGAAATGATGCTGGAGAACGAATGATAGATTTCT
>NW_006408576.1:11439768-11441265 GCF_000296735.1 Chrysochloris asiatica
CTGTTTTGGAAGAAGTGCAGCCAGAGTGCTCCTTGGAGGCCAGGATGGCTAAGCTTCGTCTCTCCTACTTTGGACATATTGTCCGGAGGAAAGAATCATTGGAGAAGGATGTCATGCTGGGTAAGGTGGAGGGTCGGAGAAAACGAGAAAGACCTCTAATGAGATGGATTGGCCAGGTGGCATCATTGATAGACTCAAGTGTGGCAGCGGTAGTGAGGTTGGCCCAGGATCGGACATTGTTAAGTTCTGCTGTGCAAGGGGTCACTATGAGTCGGTTCTGACTCGATGGCACCTGACAACAACAACAACAACAACTGGGCAAATTATTGAATAATGCAGAAAGCATAAAGAGAAGATGGAAGGAATATACAGAGTCACTGTACCAAAAAAAATGGTTAATGTTCAAGCATTTCAAGAGGTAGCATATGAGCAAGAGCCAATGATACAGAAGGAGAAAGTCTAAGGTGCACTGAGGGAATAGGCAAAGAACAAGGCACCAGGAATTGGTGGAATAAAAATTGAAATCTTTCAAGAAAGTTTGGTGGCACAGGAGGCACTCACTCGTCTCTGCCAGGAGTTTGAAGACAATTATCTGGCCTACTGATTGGAAGAGATCTGTATTTATGCCCATCCAAAGAGAGGCGACCCAATGGAATGCGGAAATCATTGGACAATCTCTTTGATATCCCATGTGATTAATGTTTTGCTAAAGGTAATACAGAAATGGCTACAATCATACATTGACAGGGAACTTCCAGAAGTTCAAGCCGGATTCAGAAGAGGCTGTGGAAGGAGGGATATCATTGCTGATGTCAGATGGATCTTGACTGAAAGCAGAGAATATCAGAAAGATGTTTACCTGTGCTTTATTGAACAAGCAAAGGCTTTCAATTGTGTGGCTCATGACAAGCTATGGACAAAATTGTGAAGTATGAGTATTCCAGAACACTTATTTGTGCTCATGAGGAATCTGTACCTGGACCAAGAAGCAGTTGTTCGAACATAACATGGGAACACTGAATGGTTTAAAATAAAAAAAAGGTGTGCGACAAGGTTGTATTCTTTCACCATACTTATTCAACCTGTACGATGAACAAATAATCTGAGAAACTGGGTTCTATGAAGAAAAACGTGGCATCAGGATTGGAGGAAGACTCATTAACAACCTATGATATTCAGATGGTACAACCTTGCTTGCTGAGAGTAAAGATGACTTAAAACATTTACTGATGAAGATCAAAGAGCACAGCGTTCGGTTTGGATTACATCTCAATGTAAAGAAAACACAAATCCTCACCACTGAACCAATAAACAACATTCTTATCAACGGTGAAAAGATTGAAATTGTCAAGGACTTCATTCTTCTTGGATCAACTATCAACACTCACAGAAGCAGCAGTAAAGAAATTAAACGACGTATTGTATTAGGCAAATCTGCTGCACAAGACCTTTTTAAAGTGTTGAAGAGCAAAGATGTCAGCTTGAGGACTAAGGTGC
>NW_006408576.1:11441595-11443565 GCF_000296735.1 Chrysochloris asiatica
TGTTTCATTCTGCTGTGCATAAGGTCACTGTGGGTTGGTACCAACTCGATGGCACCTAACAACAACAACAACAAACAGCAACAACCTTTATGGAAAGATCCACAGCAATGGACTCAACATATCAACCAGCATGAAGATGGGACAAGATTGAACAACATTTAATCTGCTATAAAAAATGTCACCATGAATCAGAGCATCTAAAAACAATTACCTTTACTTAATTTCTTTATTCATGTTAATTCCTTTCTGGTCTCTCTCCTTTTAATTTTCGCTGCCTCCATGTGTTTCCCTCCCGACCCCAACCTCATCCTTCTTATCTAATCTCCACACAAGAGTGGAATAATTATTTAATACAGTAAATTGATATATTCTCATGATTGATAGATTTCTACCATTGACTTCTCTATAAAAATAGGTCAAAGATTAACATCTTATTCTGAAAGAGATTTTATGACTTCTTGACCCTCCCTGTATTTTCAGTTTATCATCTGTCCATCTAAAGATCATTCTCTAAATCCTAGTTACATGGAACCTTCATTTTCTCCTTTAAAAATCCAAGCTTAAGTCTGTGTTCAGATTTTTACATTTGCTGTTTCCGCTGTCTAAAAGATTTTTCTCCTAGACTGTCACATGATAGGCTGTTTATGTTTTCATTCAAAGAGAGACCTTATATGGAAAATATAATTAGAGTGTACCTTATTGCTACTTTTTAATTTTGATTCTCATGTTTTGTTGAATTTTCTTTATTGCTGTCATTAATATGAGAATTTATCATAGCTATTTTCTTTCCCTTTAGAAAATGTTGTTGTTGTTAAGTGACAGTCAATCTCCATTTTACAAAAATGATTATCAGTCTCCAGTATGAGAGACAAAGTCTGACCCTCCTGGCTTCTAAGGAACATTCTGTCTGCACCTCTTCCAATACAGATTGGTTTGCCATTTTGGCAGACCAGAGTATGTTAGAATATAGGCTCCATGAAAGCAAAAACTCTGTCTGCCTTCTTTGCTGCATACATCTTGAGGATAGATTCAAAGTTGCCAAAATAAATCAAGATGTAGAGCAACAGTGAAATTGTGTAATGCAGGCGGATGTGACAGTCTATACCGCTACCACCAGCATTTATGGGACATCAATAAACTGTTGAAATTGTACTTGTTACTCTTGAAAAACTGTTTATATTTTATTTTTCAATCACTTTACTTATGTCTTCTAAGGAAGTTTGTGGCTTGATGGAAAGAATATAGTCAGAAGAAAGGACCTAAAGAGTAGTTGAGAAGAAAAACAAAAACTTAAAATTAGTGGTGTGGAACAGCCTATTTGTTATAGACCTTAATGAAGCCATGACTGAGAAAACAGATAATATGCTCATACTTCCTTGTACATAGTACATACTTCATAAAAATGTACTGGATTAATAATGGATAAAATTAAGAAGCCAAGAGATGGGGTATGATTCAATGTGGAAGCAATGAATATACGAAGGATCAGAAGCTCTCTTCTTGTGTGGGTCTAACTGAAGGACTGGATCCTTGAGGATGCTGAGCAGTGTCATTTATACCATCTGAATAAATGATTTCTCAACTCTCTTATTTCCCACTCTCTATAATTTCAACTAGTTTAGGTTAACTACAGTTGCATTTCACTGCTCATCTGTCAATGTTATCATATTGTGCGTCTTTTGTGTTACAGTGATTTCAAAAGCTTAGCCATCAGTTTTTGAAATGTCGGCAGGGTCACCTAGAGTGGAGAAGTTTCAGCAGAGCTTCCATACTAAGATAGACTGAGAAGAAAGAGAGGTGGAACTACTTCTGAATGTTTAGCCAATGTAAACCTCATGAATAGCAGCAGAACATTGTCAGATATAGTGCTGGAAGATGAAAGCATTATGAACAGCACCAGAATTTTGTCAGATAGAGTGCCATAAGACGAGCCCTTCCAAATGGAAAGCATTCAAAATACAACTGAGGAA
>NW_006408576.1:11443995-11448059 GCF_000296735.1 Chrysochloris asiatica
CATATGAGGTTATTGAAAATACCATGGCTTGGGTCAGGCGCACCTTAGTCCTCAAGCTGACATATCTGCTCTTCAATGCAAATTGTTTGTCCTGGAAGAACTAACTAACTTCAAAGGCAAACAAAAATCAGATGTTATAGACCTGATTTCTATTTAATTATTAAAAGCATATTTAATGAAAAATAATAGAATAATACAGGAACAACCACTAGGCAGCATCTCCCCATCGACCTGGTCTCCAGACACCTCTCACCCCACCGCTCCGTGGCCTGGGTTTCATTTAACACCTCCACCAGGGCTGCGCAGTTCCCGCACATTGTTTAACTGTCGCCCTCCATGATAGAAGCCCTCGTGCCAATATATAGTTTATTATAATGACACAAATGGAATATAGCTTTTGGTATTGTCATTTGCTAGTAGGATAGAATCCACAATGAGGAGAAACTTCTAAGAACATACATTAGAGCATGTAATATATGAGTTATGAATCTAGGACATTTGGAATTTGTGAAAAATGAAATGGAATGCATAAACATCAGTAACCTAAGCTTTAGTGCGCAGAAATGGACAGGTATTGGCCATTTTGAATCTGACTATTATATGGTTTAATATGTCGTGAGCAACAAATTACAGAGGAATGGTGCAGGAGTCGTCATCAAAAAGAACATTTCAGGATTCATTGTGAAATACAATGTTGTCTGTAATAGGATAATATCCATATGTCTATAAGGAAAACCAAAGCAGCTCTGGTAACTTAGTGGTTACAAATTGGGCTGCTAACCTCAGGTTCAGCAGTTAGAAACTACCAGTTGTTCCGCAGAAAAAAGATGAGGCTTTCCAAGATTTACAACCTTGGAAACCCTGTACAGGGTCACTATGATTTGGAACCGACTCCACAGCACATAACAAGAACAACAAGGAAAGCCAGTTAATACTCTTATTTTGCAGATTTACTCACCAGCTGCTAACGTCAGTGAAACAAAGAATTCTACCAAGATTTTATTCTGAATTTGATCAAACATGCAATTAAGACTTATTGATAACTTCTGATGATTCAAATGACAAGGTTGGAAACAAAGAGGAAAGGTAGGAAAATATGGGCTTGGTGATCGAAATTATGCTGGAAGTCACATGCTAGAAATTTTCAACTCCATGACTTATTCATTGTAAATGCCTCTTTAAACAACATAAATACAAATTGAAATCTTTCAACAAACTTATGTAGCACTGGAGAAGCGCTCTCATTTATGCCAAGAAATTTAGTAGAGATCTACCTGGCCAACTGACTGGAAGAGATCCAAATTTGTGTCTGTTCTGAAGACTGGTGACACAACAATATTTAATATCATGTGTAAGTAAAAGTTTGCTAAAAATAATTCAAAAAAGGGTTGCAGTAGATCGACAGTGAATTCTCAGAAAGCCAAGCCAAGTACAGATGAAGATGTGGAATGAGGGTATCATTGCAGACACAAATGAATCTTGGCAAAGGATACCAAAAAGATGTTTACTTTTGCTTTATCGACTATGCAAAGACTTTCCACTGTGTGGATTATGACAAGTTATGGACAATATTGCAAAGAATGAGTATTCAATAACATTTGATTGTGCTCATAAGGAACCTATACATAGAAAAATAGGAAGTCATTTGAACCGAAAAATGGGCTATTGAATGGTTTAAAATCAGGGAAGTTGTGTGTCAGTGTTGTATTATTTCACACTCATTCAATCTATAATGTGAGCAAATAATCTGAGAAGCTGAATTATTTGAAGGATAGCCTGGCATCAGGACTGGGAGAAGGCTCATTAACAACTTGGGATAGGCATATGATACAACCTTATTGATGAAAGTGAAGAGGACTTAAAATATTTGCTAATGAAGATCATGACCACAGGCTTTAGTATAGACTGCACCTCAATGTAAAGAAAACAAAAATCCTTATAACTAGACCAATAAATATCATCATGATAAATGAAGAAAGTATTGAAGTTGTCTAAGACTTAATTTTGCTTGAATCTACTATCAATGCTCACAGAAGCAGTAGTTAAGAAATGAAACAACACATTAGATTAGGCAAATCTGCTGCACAAAACATCTTTAAAGTGTTAGAGAGCAAAGATGTCAGTTTGAAGACTATAGTATGTGTGATCGAAGCCATGGTATTTTCAATAACCTCATATGCATGTGAAAGTTGGTCAATGAATAGAGAAGACCATAGTAGAATTGATGCATTTTAGTTATGGTGTTGGAGGAAAATATTGAAAATACCATGGAGTGACATATCTGTGTTGGGAAAAGTGCAATCAGAAAACTCCTTAGAAGTGAAGATGGCCAGACTTCATCTCTCATACTTTGGACATATTATCCAGAGGGACAAGTCACTGGCGAATGATTTCATGCTTGGTAAAGTGGAATTCTTCACAAAAAAAGAGGAAAAACCCTGAGATGAAATGGCACAGTGGCATTACCAATTGACACAAGCATAGAAACAATAGTGAGGTTGGGCAGTGTTTCATTCTATTGCGTATAAGGTCGCTATGATTCGGTACCAACTCAATAGCACCTGACAACCACAATATCTATTTAGCACTTATTAGTGTTTTACAGCATGTAAGAAGCAGTATATTTTAGTGGAAAGAGTAGGAGTCTGGAGCAAAATGTTTGGAATTGTATCCTGGTCAAGTGACAATCCTTTTTATGAATAATTTTCATCATTAAAAAGTGGGAATAATCATACTACCTACCTCATCATTTTGTTGTGGGGGTTATATAAGTTCAAACACACATAGAGTGAATTACTGTTATTAAAAAATGTTTTAGGCTGACCTGGGAACCATGAATGCCCCTCTCTCTTCGCCTGTTCATCAGAGTGAATCTTCATCCTCCAAAAACTTCTTCCTAGGGACCAAGCAAATGAAAGTTCAATGGAGCAAGATTAGGGCTATAAGGAAGTTTTTGCAGAGTGTCAGCAGTGTGGACAGAGGTGTGCAGACATGTGTTGTCATACAAGATCAAAAAGCCATTTGATAGAAGTCGTCTGCATTTAATCTGGAGTTTAGACTTCAGCTCTCCCATGAGAGCTGTAATAAGCATTGTTGATTGTTGAACCGTTTTCCTGAAAGTTTTCCAACATTGGCCCTTGAGGATCCCAGAAAATTGTAAGCATCAATTTTCCAGTTGGTGACTGTCTTTTGAACTTTTTCATGGCTGATGATTGAAGATGTTTCCATTTCCATACTCTTCTCTTTACTCTCAGGCTCATAGTGATGAATCTATGTTTCGTCACCAGTAACAATTTTTTTAAAAGAAACTTTTACTTTCCTTTGACTATTAATCCAAATTTTGTTTGCAGAAGTCCACACACTTCTGGTTATGCTCTTTGGTAAGTTGTTTCAGTACCCATCTTGCACAAACTTTTTGAAACCCTAGTCTGTTGTGGATTATTCCATAGGCAAAGCCATGGCTTATTTGCAAATGATTTGCCACATAATCTACTGTCACTCTTCTACTCAAATGAATAATTTCACATGCACACTCAATGCTGTCATCAGCTGTGGATGTAGACAGGCATTTTAATATAACCAAGTACAGGTAATTTTTGGCTCACTCCCATGTGTGAGTGTGAGTTTCTAGATATATAGATATACAGATATATAGATAGAGATAGATGTTGATATATATACATATTTTTAGTGTGTGTGTTTGTTGTAAAGTGTCTTCAAGTGGTTTCAACTCAAAGTGATCCTGAATAGGGTTTCCAAGGAATGGCTAGTAGGCTTGTACTATAAATCTTGTGGCTAGTATTGCAGTGCTTATTCTTTAGCATCACACCGACTCTGGATATATATATTTAAGGTTCCTGAAAAATAGCTTTTGGATTTGAACTGCCAACCTTATAGTCAGCAATTCAGTGCTTAGCCTACTTACAACCATCAGTTCATTGTTTATTCTATAGTGCCAAACCAGGACTCTCTCTCTTCAGTTCTGACTCGTAGGGACCCTGCATAGGATTTCACAGGAGTGGCTTGTATGTTTGAAGTTCAAACCAACTTTGTTTTATTCTACA
>NW_006408576.1:11448159-11461836 GCF_000296735.1 Chrysochloris asiatica
ATTAAGAGATTGGCTTTTGAAAATAAACTAATGAGAGTTTTCGTTGTATTTTAACATTTATTAACAGGACCCAGCAGCTGCTTTTTGGAAACTGTACACTTGTGAGTCAGAACTGACTTGATGGTGTTTAACAACAACAATGTGTAAGGTACTTAGCAGAGCTATGCATTTATCTGTAAAATAAGAATACTAAAATCACCTATTCCATATCATTATGGAGAAGTTACACCAATTATATTTTTATCTATAAGTGTGGCAGTACAGATTAATGTACTGGACTTTAAGGTTGGTGTGAACTTCAGGTGGGCATTTCAAGTTCAGCAGTCACTCCTCAGAAACCCTATACAGGGTTGCTATGAGTCAGAACCAACGCCACAGCACTTCACAACAAGAATATTTTTACATGAGACATTTTAATTATATGACTGTACCAAATTTAGATAATATTAGTGACTTTTCTTCCTTACATTCCATTCTCTCTAAGACAATTTCTGATTTTACTTCCAATGCAGCTCAGTCTACAGAAAATGAATTCACACACTGAAATGAACATTCTACTCTCGGTGACACATATTTCCAATTAAAATGAACATATTGACTTTATGATTCAGTCATTAAGGATTGTGTCAGCAATACCGAGTACACCCAAGACAAATAAATTCTGAGTATAAATACAAGAATGTGTTTATGAATCAAAATCCTGAACATGAAGATTTCATTAATGTAACATAAGTGGGTGAGGTCTTATGTAGTTAGTCAATAACAGTTTTTATGTCCACTTAGAACCTATTGTCACCATTTGGTTGTCAATTTGTCATGCTGCTGTGGCTTGTGTGTTACTGTGATGCTGGAGGCTATGCCACCATTATTTTAAATACCAGTAGGGTCACACATGGTGGATAGACTTCAGTGGAGTTCCCAGACTAAGTAAGACTAGGAACAAGGAGAGGCATACTACTTCTGAATGGCTACAACTCAAAACCTTGTGAGTAGCAATAGAATACTGTCTGATATAGTGACTGAATATGAGACAATCAAGTTGGGAGATACTCAGACTACTACTAGGGAAGAACTGCTTCCTTAACATAGAGTTGACCTTAATGACATGGATGTCATTTTGTGACATTCATTTGCAAATGGAGCATAATTCAAAATGAGAAGAAGCCATTGCACACATCCATTAATAATTAGAACATGAAACTTACAAAGTATGAGTCTAGAAAAATTTTAGATCAACAAAAATGAAACAGAACAAATAAAGATAAAAATCTTCAACATTAGTGAGCCGAAATGGACTGCTATTGGCAATTTTGAATATGACAGTCATATGATTTACTATTCTGGGAGTGGCAAATTGAAGAGGAATGGTGTCCTATTCAACATAAAAAAAAAAAGCATTTCGAGATCTGGCTTGAGTACAGTACTGCCTGTAGTAGTATATTATCCATGCACCTATAAGGAAGACCAGTCAATACCACAATTATTCAAATTTACTTATCACTAAAGCCAGTGAAATTGAATTTACCAACTTCTTTATTCTGAAATTGATTAAATGCACAATCAAGAGGAATTGATAATTACTTGTATTCAATTTCAGTGACGTTAGTGATTGATGAGTAAATTTGAATAATTGTGGTATTAACTAGTCTTTCATGTAGGTGTGCTGTGGAATAAAGCACTGGACCACAAGATCGGTTTGAATCACAAGGATGGTGATTCAAACTCACCATTGAAAAGCCTATACAGGGTTGCTATCAGTCAGAACTGAATCAACAGCACTTAACAGCAACAACAACACAGAAGCTATGCTGGATATTGCAGGGTAGAATTTTGCATGAGCAACAATGTACTCACTGCCAATACCTTTTTCAACAATGTAAATGACAATTATACATGTGAACCTCACCAGTTGAAATATTCAGGAATCAAATTGACTCCATCTGTGGGAAGAGGTGACATCCCCAAAAACATGACCAGGACCAAATGTGGAATAAATATCAATTACTCACACGTAAGGTCAAGCTGAAGCCGAAGCTGAAGAAAATGAAAACAACTCCCTGAAAATAAAAACATGACCTTAAATCTATACCACCTGAATCTAGAAACCATGTCAAGAACAGATTTGCTACATTAGACCAGAAGAGTTGTGTATGGGATGACACCAAAAAGGGATAACATCAAGTGAAATGATACATGAAGAAAGCACAAGATCATTAAAAAGACAGGAAAGAAAGAAAAGATCAATACTGATGCCAGAAAGAGACTGATATTTTCTCTTGAATGTAGAAATGATAAAGTAAAGAGAACATTTCAAAGGGCAGCTCAAAAAGACAAAGTAAAGTATTAAAATGAAATGTACAAAGACCTGGAGTTAGAAAACAAAAGGGAAGAACACACTGAATGTTTATCAAGCTTAAAGAACAGAAGGAAAAAAAAATCAACCCATAGTTTACAATATTGTAGGGTTCTGTAGGCAAACTATTGATTGACACAGAGTCACTATACCACCAAAAATAGGTATAAGTTAAATCATTTCAAAAGGTAACATATGATCAAGAAAAGATGTTATTGAAGGAAGAATTCTAAGGTGTACTGATGGTATTGGAGATAAACAAGGCTTCAGGAATTCACATAATACGAATTGACATGTTTCAACTAACTGATATAGTAATGGAAGAGATCACTCATCTATACCATGAAATGTGGAAAACAGCTACCTAGTCAACCTATTGGAGAAGATCCAATATTTATGCCGATTCAAAAGACAGGTGAACCAATGGAAATTGTTGATCACAATCACTAATATTACTTGTGAGTAAAATTTTGCTAAAGGTAATTTTAAAAATATAGTTGCAACAGTACATTGACAGAGAGCGGTCAGAAATTGAAGCCAGATATAGGAGAGGATTTGGAATCAAGAATTTCATTACTAACATCAGTTGATCTTGGCTGAAAGCAGAGAATACCAGAAAAAAATGTTTATTTGTGTTTTAGTGATTATGCAAAGACATTTTACTTTGTGGCTCATAACAAGCTATAGATAACATTATGAAGAGTGGGAGTTCCAGAACACTTCATTGTGCTCACGAGGAACTTGTACAAAGTTGTTGAAATAGAACAAGGATACACTGAGTAGTTTAAAATCTGGAAATGTGTGTGCCAGCATTGTAACTTCTCACCATACTTAGTCTGTATGCTGAGCTAAAAATCTGAGAGGTTGGATTACATGAAGAACATGACATCCGGACTAGAGGAAGTTTCATTAAGAATCTGTGATATGCAAATGACCTTGCATGCTGGAAGCAGAGAGAACTTGAAATATTTACTGATGAAGACCAAAGACTACAGCCTTCAGTATGTATAGCACCTCAGCATAAAAAAAAACACAAATCCTCAAAATTGGATCAATAAATAACATCATGATAAATGGAGAAGAAATTGAACTTGTCAAGAACTTCCTTTTGCTTGAATCCACAATTAATACTTATGGAGGCAGCAGCCAAGAAATCAAAGGATGTATTGCATTAAGCAAATCTGATGCAAAAATTATCTTTAAAGTGTTAAGGAGCACAGATGTCACTTTGAGGATCAAGGTGTGCCTGATCCAAGGCTTGATATTTTTAGTTGCCTCATATGCATGTGAAACTTGAACAATAAGTAAGGAAGACTATAGAGGAATCGATGCATTTGAATTATGGAATTGGGGAAGAATACGGAAAATTCCTTGGACTGCCAGAAGAACAAATAAAACTAACTGTCTTAGAAGAAGTGCAGTTCAAATGCTCCTTTAAGTGAGGCTGGTAAGACTTCATCTCTTATATTTTGGACAAGTTTTCAGGAGGAAACAGTCTCTGGAGCAGGATATCATGTTTGGTAAAGTAGAGAATCAGATAAAGGAGGAGGACCCCTCTATGAGACAGGTTGACATATGGCTGCAATGATGGGTTCAAACATTACATGGCACAGGATTGTGCAATGTTTTGTTCTGTTGTGCATAGAGTTGCTATGAAACAGGACTTACTCACTGGTACCTAACAACAGAAGAATCCATTGACAACTCCATGAGAGTCATGTGCATATTGGGGTGAATGGGGAGAATTGACATTGTGCTTGGTGCTTTGTTCTCTGCTAATCTTGAGCTTTGGTAGTGTAGTGGGTATGAATTAGGCTGCAAATCACAAGGCCAGCAGTCAAAACTACCAGCTGTTCCACAGGAGAAAGATGAGGCTTTCTTCTTCCGTAAAGATTTACAGCCTCGGAAACCCTGTACAGGGTCTCTGTGAGTCGGAACCAACTCCACGGCACATAACCACCACCAATCTTGATATGGAAGTCCTGGTGTGGCGCTGTGAGCTAATGCATCAGACAGCAAAGTTGTTTGAACCTCAAGTTCAGTGGTTCAAACTCACCAGTCACTCTTTGGAAACCCTATACAGGGTCTCTGTATTAAGTCTGAACTGATTTAATTTCACTTAACAACAACAACAGCAATTGTGATACAACCTGATATAGACATTTTGATCAATGTTGTCTTCACCAAATTATTGGCAAAGACAGTCCTCTGTTCTAAGCTGTATGTAAGACCTAGTGGTTACACTAGAACCATAACCATTTGATACACATGCACTTCATATTCAATGCCAGCAACAATTAAAATATCTCGATTCATACTGACCTTAGATTTACTTAAAGACTCAACCTATGCTAACCATGTATTTGCTTTGAGGTTGGAATAAGACAGAATTTCACCTTAGGCATTGAATGCAATCAAGTAGCAATATTTTGTGGAATTCTAGATGGTCTTATGTGAAAATGTATGTTTCTGGTATTTGCATATGAGCTCTGATTAGCTAAATGCATTCTCCTCCAAAAACATAGACCCAAGGCATGATTTAATTAGCCAGTCTCCTGGAAATGGATGGGTTTAGAAGAGAATGGTTTTAGCAAGATATCCTTGTAGGATTTTTATCCCTCATTGATTCTGCTCTGGTAAGCACATGCAATTCAACATCAAGAAAAAGAAGACTATGCTGAAGATGCATAATTTTATATGATGGAAAGCAGATTTATAGAGATTCCTGCATGCTCTGAATGCCAGCCTGATTTTCAAAAGTGAAAGCGTTCTTCAAAGTTGTTAGTTTGACAAATTTTATACGTACAACAATGAGAAATGCATTAAACCAGTGTGTCCTATATTAGAAGTATATATTGATTTTACTCTGATCAAATATTACCTTCCACAAAAGGGGAAGTTTTTATTCATACATTACTAATAGAATGGATGGGTTATTTTCCATGTAATAAAGGGTCTGGTCCTATGAAATCATTTATAGTACAGGTAGCATAGTTCTAAAATACAGAGTGTCTTACATTTTGTGCCTGGTAGCTCTTTAAACAGGCATTCATCTTTTATGTGGATGGCTGTGCATTTCAATTGCATAAGCAGCCCGTTATCACCATCTCGCTCTTTGTGTACATTACCAAGGCAAGCAAACCCCAAGGCTATTGGCAGAGCTGATAATTTTTTTAAACATGATTACCACCGCTTTTGGATTAGGTAAACTGCAAGGAACCAGAAGCAGGGCTTTCCAGCGCGAGAGCTCACGTATGTGCCAAATGAGTGGTTTTGAAAATTGGCCTTTATTTGCTGAAACGTGCTTTTCTATACTCTATGAAACCCCTGGCACCCAAAAGAAATGTGTCAGAACACAGGAAGCAAATTGAGCACTGTGCATCCTTTTTTTTTTTTTTTAATTTTGTGGAATGTAGATTAGCCAAATAGGATCTGCATTTATACTATATTATTCTTTTTAGTGGCTTCATAGTGAAGATCCCAATGGACAACATAATCTGGAGATGACTGGGATATTGGAACTGAACTCTGTGAACTTGGTGTGCAGTAGCACCCATTTAGGCTCCTGTGAAAGTTGTTTAAGAGTACTCTGGAAGTAACAGATTGACTCAGGACTGCCAGGTACACAGGAAGATCTGGAGGTATTTGAGACAGAGGTGCTAAGGCTCCTTTCTGAGACTTACTTGACAAAAGGGAGAACCACTTTTAACTAAAGCACAGTTTACTGGATATTTACAAATATCCTTTCTTTCTTTTCAGGTTTCTTGGGAGGAGATATTAAAGGATAATATTTGGGGGCCAAATTATAATCATAACATCCAGGAGGTACGTATAAGTAGGGAAAAAACTCCTTCCCATTTTGCTGACAGAGGCAGAAGCTAGTTAAAACTGCAATACTAACAGCAAGGAAAGGACCTGTAAGAGAAAGTTGTTACAAAACTTAGCAACCACCAGTCAAAGCAGTTTAAACCCACTCAGCATTCTGTGGAGAAAAAGGCCTGAAAACTGTTTCTATAAATATCATAGTCAATAAAACCCTATGCAGCTGGTCTACTTTGCATGCATAGAGTTGCCATGAGTTGGGGATCACCTTAACAGTCAGTCACTAACAACACTAACAATGAAAGCCAAAAGTCCCTGGGTGGCTCAAAGAGTTTGCCCTCAACTACTAATCAAAATGGAGTCCTGGTGTGACACCATTGGATAAACACTGGACCGCTAACCACAAGTTTGGCAGTTCAAATCCACCAGACACTTCTTGGAAACCCTATGCATGGTAGCTATGAGTTATAACTGACTCAACAGCACTTAATAACAGTAACAAATCAAAGGGTTGTCAGTTTGAACCCACCCAGCATAACCTTAGAAGAAAGGACTAGTGATCTGTTTCTAAAAGATTCCCCAAACAAAAAGAGAAGTCTTAATCCACTGCTATCACGTAGATTCCAACTCAGAGTGAGTCTGTAGGACAGAGTAGAATTGCCACCATAGAGATTCCAAGGTTTTAATACTTTACGGAAGCTGACTGTCCCGTCTTTCTCCTGTGGAATAAGATGAGATCCAGCCACCAACATTTCAGTTCTTGTTGTTATGTGCCGTGGAGTCGGTTCCGACTCATAGCCACCCTGTACAGGGTTTCCAAGGCTGTAAATCTTTACGGGAGCAGAAAGCCTCATCTTTCTCCCGTTGAACCGCTGGTAGTTTCGAACTGCTGAGCCCGATTCGTAACCATTACGCTACCAGAGCTCCGTATCAGTTAATAGCCAAATATAAAGATTATAGTCTAGAAAAACCCCATGGAGCTGATATGTGTCAGAATTGACTCAACAGCCATAAGTTTTGTTTTTATTTGTTGTTTTCTATCAAACGCAGCAACTTATAACTCAGTAAGGAGTACTATAAATCAGAAAGGATCTACCCCGGAGTCCTGGTGTGATGCTGTGGGTTAATGTGCCAGACTGCAAAGCCATTTGAACTGCAAGATCGGCGATTCAAGCTCTCCAGCTGCCCCTCGGGAGCCCTATACAACGTCGCTATGGGTCGGAAACGACTTGTCAGCACGTAACAACACAACAACAAGGATCTACCCCAGAGTTTGCAATTAAGTGGTTATAAAATTAGTCCTCAAACAAGAGTTTTGAGTTAAAGTCTAGAACTTCACAAATTATATCATCCTGTCTTCCCTCTTTTCCAGCCAGTGATAATACAGACCAGCAATCTCAGATGTTTCGGCTATAAATGTTCTGCAACTGCTATTAACTTTTTTTTTTTTTTTTTAGCCCGAGGGGGAGGGGGAACAATAAGATCCTGCTATTTTGGCTCAGCATCCCAATCAACCAAGTTTAAATGAGTTATGGGATTTCATTTCAGAGCCAAGAGATTACACATGGTTATTTATTAGTCAGCCTACCATGTATTTTGCATGTCCATCAGTTGTTCTTGGCCCAGAGGACCAGAATCAATATGCTGCTGCAGATGCAGACGGAGCAGTCCCTTGAAAGGAGCAAGTCTGGAATCTGAACATTGATGAGGATGAACAAAGCACTGCTGAGTATTGGCCAGGCCCTGAAATGTCAGGTACTTGCAACAGCCCATATTAGTGCCATGTTGATTTCTAGTACTCTGTGTATTTAAAGCAACTTGAGAGAAAAATGCTTAAACCATTTTCTTATAATGTGATGATAGAGTTATACTCCAAGACATTTTATGGAAAAGAAAATGACAATATTGGCAATGGTAAGATCACCTAATCTTAAAGGGGGATGAAGCACACTTTTGGAAGATATATTGGTATATAACTGTACACTTCTTCCTTGTGGTCATAAGCCAGAGAACACATCATGTTGTTTTCACTATATAGAAGTGGATTTCTTTTACTCTTGCTTTGTTCATGCTTTTAAACAATTTACTTTTTTTCCAATATATTTGTTTGTATTCCTCACTTATCCACTGTCACTGAGTCATTTCCAACTCATAGCAGCCCTTTAGGACAGAGAAGGACAGCTTCTTAAGGTTTTGGAGACTGTAAATCTTTATGGGAGCAGATAGTCTCATCTTTCTTCCAAGCAGAGGCTGATGAGTTGAAGCATCAAACTTTCTGTTAGCAGCCCAATACTTAACCTATAGAGCCACTAGAGCTCCTCTTATATTCCCACTCACAGTGTTTTATTGATCATCTTTACACTTTTAGATGAGCTGTCCAGTTCACCCTCTGTGATGAACTTAAAAACATACCCATCTATTCTTTAATACTGCTCCCTTTAATGGATGGACTTTACTTTCCCTTCTCTTGAAAGTGGGCTGTACTCGCGTCTATTTTAGAGAATGGGCAAATAAAAATATCTGTTATTTCAGCTTGTTGCTTGTTCTCTCTTTTTCTCTTTTCTTTTAGGTTTCTTGATTTGGAAGAAGTCAGCTGCCTTGGTATGGAGCCTTATGGAAAGGCTTACATGCCAAAGAACAGAGTCTTCCTGACAAGAGCCAGCAGTGAATCAAGGCCTCCAGTGATATGAGCTCACATTCAAGCCTTCCAATGACTGGACCCCTAGCTAACTTGAATGGAACATCATGAGCTGCTACTGCTATTACTGAGTGCAAATGCTTAATGACCCTGATATTGTTTCCCAAACTGTAAATCTTTACAGGAGCAGAAAATGTCATCCTTCTGTGGAGCAGGTAGTAGATTCAAGTTATTGACTTTATGGTCATAACCCACACCTCACTACCAGCTACCAGGAGTCCTTGACATTCTGATGATTGTTGTTGTTGTTAGGTGCCATTGAGTCAATTCTAACTCATAGTAACCCTGTATAGGGTTTCTGAGGAGCGGCTGGTAAGTTTGAACCACCAACCTTCAGGTTCAAACTGATCATGTGGTCCAGTACTTATCCTACCGTGCCACACCAGGACTCCCAATATCATGATTGTTGTTATTAAGTGCTGCCGAGTCATTTCCAACTCATAGTGACCCTGTATATGGTTTCCAAGGAGCAGCTAATGAGTTTTAAATGCCCACCTTGTGGTTAGCAGTCTAATGCTTACTCTACAGCCCGATATCATTAGTCCCAATATCATTTTGTTGTTCTTAAGTGCTGTCAAGTTGGTTCAGACTCATTGCAACCCTGTGTATGTCTAGTGCTTATCCTACAGTGGACATAATTATGTAGTTGTTGTTATTGTTAAGTGCTATTTATTGAGTAGGTTCTGACCCATAGCAACCCTGTATAGAATTTCCAAGGATTGACTGGCAAACTTGAACCACTGACCTTGGGGTTCAAACTGACTCTGCAATCCAGTGCATTAACCCACAGAGCCATATTAGGACATTATTATGGACCCTTCTATATTACTTCCTGATTACAGATCATCAGATCCTGTGAATTGTTTAAGCTACTAAATTCAGGAGTTATTTGTTATATGAGTATAAATAACAAATAAACACCCAGATTTGTCTTTAATATTATCTGCTAATTCCTCTGACAAGACAACTGTTGGTTGGATCCAACTTGACCCCTGAATAGGTAGATTTCTGGAATCAGAACCCAGTGTTCTCAGTAGCATAAAAAGACTGATTAAAAGACCTTGGCAAGTTCTTCCTGTATTTTCTGTACTTTCTGGAAATAGCTTCCTTACTACTTTATCATAAATTTTG
Source organism: Chrysochloris asiatica (assembly GCF_000296735.1). Taxonomy (NCBI): domain Eukaryota; kingdom Metazoa; phylum Chordata; class Mammalia; order Afrosoricida; family Chrysochloridae; genus Chrysochloris; species Chrysochloris asiatica. Next base: position 11,458,164 of record NW_006408576.1, read on the forward strand.
TTTAAAGAAGGAGCTTTATCATAAGTTTTGTTTAGAGGCCCCTTTTAGAGGTGTTGTGAAAAGAGGAATGGATAGTTTCTTCTGAGCACTTAAATAAGATTTCATTTGATAGTTGTGAAACCTATAGTTAATTTTCACTCTCCTTCTTCACCACCCATTTCCCTTGCCGCCAGTTGCCTCCCTCTGTCTCTTACATTAATTCTTTACAATCCATTTCAACATTGTTAAGTCTTTATTTTCTATCTTCATTACAAGATATTTTCATAGCACATTTTCTGACTACGTTTCTTTCGTCTTTTTAAATTTTCACACATAGAGCTAATACTTAACTTCTTAAAATAATACCATAAATCATATTACTTTTATATATGTTGTTGTTACTGTATGCTACAGAGTCAATTCCAACTCATTGCTGTAAGAGTCTATTCTCAGTTCTACAGAGTAGAATTGCCCCATAGTGTTTCCAAGGTTGCAGTACTTATAGAAACAGACTACTACATCCTTCTCCTCATCATCACCTTGAGAGTTTGAACTGCTGATCTTTCAGTTAGCACACAAGTACTTAACCACTACACCACCTGGGCTCTTTTTAAAATGTAACTATCATTTTTTTCCAAATTGTTTACAGATAAAGTCTAATTTTTTATCTGAAGGTGGAAGATTTATTTTCCATATAGACTCTGAACATTGCTTTTATTCTCCCTTGATGTAAATTCCTCTTCCTCCCATGTCTGCATGTCCAAATCCCCTCTTCATGCCCAAATGTGCTGTTTTAAGATGTTAAACATTATGCTAACTTGTCCACTTGACTATAGATAATGAATACACCCCTGGTTATATCCTTTAACATAAACCTATGCTATTATGTCCTTTAGATAATGCTACAAGTTTATGTTAATACAAGTTTCAAAACAATATAAATTACCGTATTTATTACACAAACAACACACACCTTTTAAGATTGTTTACCAAGCACACCCTCCTTCCAGGATATATTTTTGTAAGCATTGACATACCAATTTTAAATTTACATTAAAAAAATAGCATAGCACATTTACCAAAATACCTCCTTAGTGGAGGAAGAGGTTGGGAAATAAATGTAAAAGTTGTGTGTTATTTATACAAAATTATAGTATATTCTGTTATTCTTGAGAGTCAAGGTAGTCAAATAATTCTTTGTGTGATGATGTAAGATAATACACTGGACCTCAAGGGCAGTTTGAACTGCAAGGTTGGTGGTTCAAACCCACCAGCCACTTCTCAAAAACCCTATTGTTATGGGTCAGAACTGACTGGAGGGTATGCAACAACAAAAACAACAATGAATAATATGACCATAAAGAATTCACAAACCAACATCAGTCTCCATTTTGTCACCTGCAAGTAAGGTTTTGTATTATGATGGATAATGTTCTTGGTCCTTTCTAATTCTCATGTATTCCAATTCTTTGTGCTTTTCATAGAGGCAAGTGCAAAAGAAACCAGTAAAAGTGTCAACTATTTTTAAATCTTCAGTCAATCATTGTATGTTTTTTGAGTGAGTATTGTGAACCCTAGTGTGGCACCATAGTATGAGCACTCGACCTTAAGGTCAGTTTGAACAGCAAGGTTGATGGTCCAAACTCACCAGCTGCTCCTCAGAAATCCTATGAGTTGGGACTGACTCGATGGCATTTAACAACAACAACAACAACAACAATGTTGTGTGCCCAGAATTCCTGCAGGTACATATAACAAATTCTTTTGTGTTTTTCTGAAGCTTTTGACTTTTAAGTTTCTTGTAGGTTTTACATTTCTGTAGCTATTTTTATAGTTATAATACTTTAAATAAAGGCCATTTAAAGAAAAATAAGGTATTTATTCAAACTCTGTACATGCTAGTTTTTAGTGGATATTGAAGAGTAATAGAGTATGTGAAATGAAGACTATGAGACAAGGCTGATTTCATGGGTGTGATGCGTGTTTAGTAGCACAGGTCTGAGACACAGAAGGGACCCAAAATTGGCTTAATGCTCTGCTGTTGCTGAATTGAAATTCTTAACAATTTTTTAACAAGAAGCCCAGCTGTTCTATTGTGTTCTAGGCCTCCCAGGCTTTGTACTGTTCCCAGTGACAATACTTCAGATAACTCTACTTTCCTCTTTCCTTCCTTGTTTGTTACTAGTAGGAAGAAAATGGTTGTCTTAGGTTGATTATCCAGAAGTTGATCTTGAGAAATGTTTCTGTGCTAGTCATTTACTAAAAATGTACTCCTAGGTAAAATAAACAAGAAGTTGAGAAAATGGAATAGGAAAAGGAAGAAGAAAAGCAAAGATGTAGTATCAGCCAAAGTTCTTGAAGTGTTAATTCAGCCCAGTACAGAGGGAAATTCAGTGTGAGTTAGTTTACAGTGTTTGGAGTAGAAGTAAAGCAGTTGAGCTTTTATATTCCCACAGTCTTTGGGGCAGACAATGGGAGTGAAGTAAAACTACCAAGAATTTCCAAGTCTGTACATACAAGCCAGGATACTCCAGTAACTAGAGAACAATCCTAATAAAAGAGTTGCAGGTGAAGACCTTTGGAGACAGAATCACCTTGAAGCTGGGGAAGATAAACAATAAAACAGTAAAAGGAACCTAAAGAAATCTTGGCAGAGCACAGACCAGTGTTCATTATAGTGGTCAATCACACTTAAGCCATTAAAAAAAAAAAAAAAGTTTGCTGATCCTGAGAACAATTAACTAAGACTTCAAGTGTAACATTCTCCCAAAGTTTAAATACTGGTAAATGAACAACAAATACAGGGCACACTATGTGTCAATATGGTGCTATACTCCGTAGAAAAATACACAGAGGCATGATATATAACTTGTGTGATTCTTGAAAAATAAATGCTAAAATTTTATTTTTAATGAAGGTTAAAAATAAAATTGTAGCTCCATCCATTCTTTTGATAAATATTTACTATCAGCCTAACAGGAGTACTAGGAGCTCTGGTAGTATAGTGGTTATGAGTCAGGCTGTAAACTTCAAGATCATCAATTCAAAACTACCAGGCATTCCACTAGAGTAACATGGATTTTCTACTCTTGCAAAGATTTACAGCCTCAGAAACTACACAAGGTCACTATGAGTCAGAATGGACTCTACAGCATACAACCACCACCACCACCAAGAGGAGTGTTAAGCACTAAGATCACAAGGCTTGCAATATTTGATTCTTGTTCTCAAAAACTGATAGTGTCAAGCAGATTAGCATGAGATTAAGTAAACATACGAAAATCTTTAAAAGGCCTGTGCATCTTCCGTTGACCTGGAAATGAGATAGAGAAAAGGAAAGGCTGGTTGGTCTGGAGTGTGGTGAGACCTGAGAATTCCTAAGTGCATGGAAAAGCATCAATCCACAGAGAGCAGAGCCTAGAGTGAAGTTTCCAGCTGATACGAAGTGAAAGGAGAGAGATGCACAAGAAAGCCCAAACTTGCAGATAGTACCCATTTGACCTAGCTTTGATAGCTTGATGATCAGAACTAAAATAAAGGAAGATAAAGAAATTTGGTAAAGGAAACAAATATAATTGCTACAATTTGATGAACTGGACCTATACTTATGGATGTTGTTGTTGTTGTTATGTGCCATCGAGTCGGTTCCGACCCATAGCGACCCTGTATAGGGTTTCCGAGGGTGTAAATCTTT
>NW_006408576.1:11463595-11465001 GCF_000296735.1 Chrysochloris asiatica
TATAGACCAATATCCCTCATGAACATAGATGCAAAAATTCTCAACAAAATCCTAGCCAACAGAATCCAGCAGCACATCCAAAAGATAATACATCATGATCAAGTGGGATTCATATCAGGGATGCAAGGATGGTTCAACATCAGAAAAGCAATCCACGTAATCCATCATATAAATAAGAAAAAAGAAAAGAACCACATGATCATATCGATTGATGCAGAAAACGCATTTGACAAAATCCAACATCCATTTCTGATAAAAACACTCAACAAATAGGAATTGAAGGCAAATTCCTCAACATAATTAAAAGCATATACACAAAACCAACAGCCTACATTACTCTCAATGCAGAGAAACTGAAAGCCTTCCCTCTGCGAACAGGAACCAGACAAGGATGACCTTTATCTCCATTCCTATACAATATTGGGCTGGAAGTCTTAGTAGGAGCTATACAGCAAGACAGGGAAATTAAAGGCATCCAAATTGGCAAAGAGGAAGTAAAACTCTCTATTTGCAGATGATATGATTCTATAAGTAGAAAACCCCAAAGACTCAGTAAAAAATCTACTAGACCTCAGTGGAAGATTCAGCACAGTCTCAGGATATAAGCTCAACATCCAAAACTCAGTAGAATTCCTCTATAATAAACACAACAGTGCTGAAAAGGACACTAGGAAAGCAAAACCATTTACAATAGCCACCCAAAGTATGAAATATCTAGTAATAAATGTAACCAGAGAAACAAAAGACTTATAAAACGAAAACTACAAAACACTACTACAAGAAACCAAAAGAGACCTACCAAAATAGAAGAAAGTACCATGATCCTGGATAGGAAGAGTTAACATTGTGAAAATGTCGATACTGCCCAAAGCAATTTACAGATATAATGCAATCCCAATCCAGATTCCAACAACATTCTTCAAAGAGATGGGAAAAAATATTACAAACATTATATGGAAAGGAAAGAGACCTAGGATAAGCAAAGCACTGTTTAAGAAGAAGAATAAGATTGGAAACCTCTCACTCCCTGACTTCAAAATTTATTACACAGGTACAGTGGTCAAAACAGCTTGATACTTGTACAAAGAAAGATACATTGATCAATGGAATAGAATAGATAATCCAGAAATTAACCCATCCACATACATCCAATTGATTTTTTACAAAGTACCTAAATATATCACATGGGGAGGTAATAGTCTCTTCAACAGATGGTGCTGGCAGAACTGGAAAGTGATATTCAAAAGATTGAACAAGACCTTCATCTCACTCCTTATACAAAAATCAACTCAGCATGGAATAAAAACCTAAATGTGAATTCCAGAATTATGAAGGCCATCAATGAAAAAATAGGGACAAATTTGAGAGCACTAATTCAGGGAATAAGGAGCTCTGGTAGCGTAGTG
>NW_006408576.1:11465800-11468226 GCF_000296735.1 Chrysochloris asiatica
GAAATACCTTATGATCCAGCAATTCCTTTACTTGGTATTTACCCACAAGAAATACAAGCCATAACACAAGTAGATATATGTATACACACCAATGTTCATAGCAGCACTCTTTACAATAGCAAAAAGATGGAGACAGCCTAAGTGCCCATCAACTGAAGAATGGATTAACAAACTGTGGTACATACACACAATGGAATATTATGCTACCTTGAAGAATAACAAGGAAGCTACAACTCATCGCATAACATGGATGAACCTTGAGGACATTATGTTGAGTGAAATTAGTCAGTCACAAAAGGAGAAATACTGCACAGGAAAACTATTGTAAAAGACTAAGGAAGAGAACCCATATGAAAGTGGGGGTAGGGGGAGGGGAGGGAGATTCTTTGCTGGTTACCAGGATGTGGGGATGGGGTGAAGGGAGGGAGGGGAAGGTGAAACACAGCATAGGGAATAGACACAGGATAGTTTGGGTGCTAGGGAGGGGGGCAATACACAAGTAATGGGAGGTGAATAGAAGAACAAAGTAGACAGGAAAACAATTAGGCAAACAATTAGGTTTGCATGGGCTAAGTGGGACAGAGGTAAATAATGATGTATGCACAACTTTGGAACAACAGGGCTCTGAGATACAGAGATTGAGGCATGGATATAGTGTTTATCTTAAATAATTATGAAGCTACCAATTTTTTAATGGATATAGCTACTAAAAAATATTCAAAGTACTTAAAAATATGGAAACTTTTGAAAAGTGCAGTTCATAAGCTACAATAATGCAAATTCAGGGATCTCCACTGCTAAATGCTATCATCTTTAGCGTGAATTAAACACAAATAATGAATTCTGGTGTGGTGCTGTAGGAGAAAGGCTGGACTGCTAACTGCAAGGTCAGTAGTTCAAGTACATCATCTGCTCCTCAGAAACCTTACCCTACGAATCAGAACTAACTCGATGGACTTAGGTGTGACTTGTAGAATCACAACAGGGCTGTGAACCGCAACATCAGCAGTTCAAGCCAACCAGCTGCTCCTTGGAAACCCTATACGAGGTCTCAATGAGTCCAAAAAGACTCGATGGCATTTAACAATAACAACAGCAAGCATAAAATGTGTTACTATCAGGTTGTGGCAATCCACAAAGAGCTAATAAGTATATGTAGCAGTAGAGAAAGAAAACAACTTCAAAAAACAATATATAGTATGAAAATTGACCAATAGATCAGAAAATCTTCAGTATCTCAAAATTGAGTTTGTTATTAGAGGAGATCTTTGTCTATAAAAATTTTTGCAAAGCTTGAGTTAAAAAAGATATTCATGTTTCCATTTTTTTCATGTGATTCAATATTCTCCGAGTTAGGTATCACTAGTCTTATTTTACTAATATAGAAATGGGATCAAAACATTAAACAAAATATTTAAAAGAATGTTAATGTTTAATTGAATCACATTTTCTTCATTTTAACATCTCTAAAATAAGGAATTATCTCATAATCAACAGATTAGTAATTGTGCCATGTTTTATTGGCAGTATTTTCTTTTATAAGCAGCTCGAATCGACCTTGTGATTCATTGCTTATCCTACAATGCCACATCAGAACTCCCCAAAACAGTAGATAGCATATATAAGCATCTTATAATTAATACTATCAGTGAATCAACAAAATATGGTAAATTATCTAGACTCTCACAGATTATTATTAGGATTTAAATATAGCAGCATAGCATATTATATACCATTTCCATTATGTATGTGGCTTCAGTTATTACAAAATAAAGGAAATCAGTGATTTAAAAAAAATGTTTTGATTAGACCTTGGTTGTTGGTATTGTTAAGTGCCATGGAGTTGGTTACAACTCTTGGCAACTCGATGCACAACAGGATGATGCATGGGTTGGTCCTGGGTCATTCTCACAATTATTGTTACATTTGATTCCATTGTTGCTGAAACTGTGTTAATCAATCTCATTGGAGGTCTTTTTCTTTTTTTCTGACCCTCCACTTGACCATGCATAATGTCTCTCACCAGGGACTGGCTCCTCCAGATAACATACCCAAAGTATGAGAGAGGAAGTCTCACTATCCTGGCATCTAAAGGAGTAATCTGACTGTACTTTCTCAAAAATGTTTTTGTTCTTCTGGCAGTTCAAGGTTCTTTTAATATTCTTCTTCAACACCATATTTTAAATGCATTAATTCTTCTTGGGTATGTCTTATTCATTGTACAATTTTCACACTTGTATGTTGTTGTTGTTAAATGTACTGCAGTGGTTCTGACAGCTTTGCTGGGTAGAGGATTCTTGGGTGGAAGTTTTTTTCTTTCAGGGTTTTATATATCTCGCCCCATTGCCTTCTTGCCTGCATGGTTTCTGTTGAGAAATCCTAGCTTAATCTGATTTGCTTGCCTTTGTATGTTATATTTCTCTTTT
>NW_006408576.1:11468752-11474565 GCF_000296735.1 Chrysochloris asiatica
ATTCGTAACCACTACGCTACCAGAGCTCCTTATACTTATGGATGTAGTATCCCAAAATACCAACTGAGAGGGAAGGAGTCTTCACATCAAGGATCAAACATCCCTTCTGTGCACAGGGTTGATAGGGATGGGCAACTTAGACATTGGCTACCTGAACTGGGGGAGAGGGGAAGGGAAGGCTATAAAGCCAAGTAGTTAAGCTGAATTTTCAAGAATTAATAAAATAAGGAGGAGAATAAAATAAGGAAGAGAAGGGCGTTCTGGTATCCTAAGTATTAACCAAAGTAGAAAGACTTTCAGTCTTTTTTTTTTTAACCAACTACTTGGGAGAAAAAGTGAGTAAAGAATACCAAATTTTGACCTCATGGAGTACATATTTGAGTAGAGGGCTGTAGACAGAGATGCAGACAATTAAAAATGTATTATAGACAGATATTTTATAAGAAGGCAGGTATGATGAATTTAAATATCTATGAGTAATTTAATGTAGCGATGAGACTGGACAAACAGGACCATGAAACAGGACCTTTCAGGCCATGGCAAGAAACTTTCATATTCTCTTGTAAATAAAGTGCTATTCCTATTAGAGGAAATCCTGGTGTGGCACTGCAGGTTAATGCTCTGGATTGCAAGGTCCGTTTGAACCACAAGATCAGTGATTCAAGCTCACCAGCTACTCCTTGGAAATCCTATATAGCATTGCTATAAGTCAGAATGGACTCGACAGTACTTAACAACAACAAATTGTAGAGTTTAAACTGAATAGTAACATGATCACATTAGTATGTTATAAGCATTGCTGTGCACTATTAATCTATGTAATATTTAACGTCTTTTGGCTTATCTGTAATATATGGTTTTCCTAGTTAATCTCTTTGGCTCCTTTCACCTCTGTATTTTAAAGGTCTCAATTATTTAAAGTTTGGTCAGATGAAGCTTTAAAGAGTATTCATTTGTATACTGGGGTGATCTCTCATCCCTACAGAGATTTTACAATGTCTGGAGACATTTTTGATTGTCATGACTTGGGGGTTGCTACTGGCATCTAGTGGGTAGAGGCCAGAATGCTGTTAATCATCCTACAATGCACAAGCAGCCCCCACACAAAGAATTACAGTATTCAGAATATTTTTATGGAAATAATAGGATGCAGTTAGCTTGAAAGAGGGTTAGGAAGTTTGGGACAATCTCAATGGGAAATTCTTTAGCATTGCAATGGTTCTCAAATACAGCCTTGTCAAATTTAGTGTGCAAACAATGACACTGTGCTTTAAGTACTTTATCACTAATTACAAAGTACTAAGTTTGCACATTTAACATAAAAATTATTTTACAATATTGCTCACACTTACTTGGATTCAGTTTTGGTTTTTCTCCTTAATTAAAGTTAAGGGGAGGAATTAGCATTAATATGACCATAGCTGAGTATGGGAGATCAGCAAATACATGAATCTCATCTAGTTTGTGATAACCATGGTTTTTATATTTTATTAATATATAGTATCTTTTCCTATATTAGCTACAAATTTTTTTTATAGTAATACAAATAAAATTTAATCAATGAAGCTTGATGGTGTGAGGATAGAGGTGCAGTGAGATTTGTCATCAGCAATACCACAGAATACCAGGCAAAGCAGATTCAGGGCAGAGATCCAAAACTCGGAACCATGTAGGGAGGAATATTTTAAAAGTTTGAAGGTTTATAGCCAGTGGAACTTGAAGTTGAAGTAAGAAATCATGTACTTTTGAATCTACCCGGCTCCGAAGCCTAGAGCTGACAACTTGGGCAAGACCAAACAGCAAGATCAAGCGGGGAAGCAGACACACCAGGGGAAGAATTCTGAAGGAACCTCGGAACAAAGGTGGACAATACATTTTGTTGGTTTGCTTTGTGGTGATTTTCTTTTTTGGGGATATCTGTTCAAATGGTCCCCACTGTTTGTGCACCTCCACTCTAGTGGCTAGAGGGAGTGCCTGAGCGAGTGGACCTCCCCCACCCTTACCACTAGTGGGTTCTTCTGCCACGTATGCACACAGGTACTCTCAGACCAAGAGCTGACCCTTAACTGTCTGTTTTTCAAATACGGAAAAATGCACAACAAGGGGTTTGGAGAGGGTAAAAGAGTTTAAAAACAAAGCATGCAGAAAATTAAATTAAATCCTGAGGTATAGCATAAGGACCAATAGTGGCATCTTGAAAACTATCAGACAGCTTTGAAGGCAAGAAGGTGGAAGAGGACATTAAAGTCATACTAATATTTATTAGGCTACAGATTTTTTTTGTCTCTTCCTCCTCTCCCTTTTCTGCAATTATAGACTACAGTATCCAGTCTAGTTTTTTGTTGTTGCTGTTGTTGTTGTTTTGGTGTTTTTTTTTTTTGTGTGTGTGTGTGTGTGTTTGTTTTTGCTGTTTCTGTTTTGCTCTTTTATGCTCCCCCTTCTACATTTGGGGTACTCTTTCTCTCCCTATATTACCCAAGAAGAGACAGCAAATGCTGCCATATAGTCAAGCTATAATCACACTCTATAAAGCACCAAAATCCAGGCAAGAACCAATACCAACTGCTATACACCAGGGAGCAGGCAACACCTGTGAAAGTTACTCTGAGTTAAGCAATAAATTGAGTGAAAGGGGAAGTCCACATCCTGATCACTTCTACCTGGAAGCAATCAGAAAGCTTACAAAATACCAAAACACATACTCAATTAAGTATTAAGGCAACAGATAAACACTAAACATGTCCAAGAAGCAAAAACAGATGACCATATCAACACATGTCCAGAAACAAGATAAAATGTCTGAGACAAATGACCTAGAAGTAGACCTGGATTCTATTCTGGAAGGCAGGCAGGCCTTAGAAATGCCTGAGAAGGAATTCACAAAAATGATTATAAAATGTTTCAAAACAGTTTACAACGGAGTTGAGAAAAATAAGGAGGAAGTCAGAAAAGCACTACAGGAACAATCAAATAAGATAGATACAGCATTGGAAATAATTCAACATCTACATAAAGAGGTCCAAGCGATCAATAACAGAATATCAGAAATAGACAATACATTGAAAGGGCAAAGAAGTAGAAGAGAAGAGATGGAAGGCAGAACCAGTGAGGTGGAAGACAAATCCCTCAATACCACTAAATTCTAAGAGTGAACAGAAAAAAGGATAATAAAATCTGAAGAAGGTCTAAGATTCATGTTGGACAATATGAAGCGAAATAGCTTAAGAATTATCAGGATTCCAGAACAAGAAGAATCACAAATATCCACAGAGGATATAGTTAAAGAACTGCTGGAAGGAAATTTCTATAACAACCTGAAAAGTGAAAAGATAAACATTCAAGAAATGCAACTAACCCCAGGAAGGATAGACTCCCCCCAGAATCACCAAGACATATCCTAACCAAACGCTCCAAAATCAAAGATAAAGTCACTCCTGAAAGCAGCTAGGGAAAAGAGAAGTGTTACATAACAAGGAAAGCAAGTCAGATAAGCTCGGATCTCTCAGCAGAAACCATGCAAGCAAGAAAGCAATGGGGAGACATATATAAAAACCTGAAAGAAAGAAAAAAAAAACCCCAAACTGCCAACCAAGAATCCTTTATCCAGCAAAGCTATCAATCAAATATGAAGGTGTAATCAAAACATTCGATGATAAGCAGAAGCTAAGGGATTTTACCAAAGCATACCCTGCATTACAAAACATCCTAAAGGGAGTTCTGTGGACTAAGAACTAACAAGAACAGACAAGAAACAGAGACTGACATTCGTGGCAGCACCTCCCAGAACTAAATCAATGGAAGGAAGAGTCTAGAACAGAACAAGACTATAATAACAAACCCAGAGAATCTGGGAGGTCAGTCTATGATCAAAACAATTACAATGTAAAACAAGGTAAACACATAGGAACAGAGATCCAGATGGTGAAACGGTCAGGCAGATTACAAAATAAAATAGATTGCACTAAATGGAGGAAAAAGTTAATGGACTATAAGGTAACTTCAAAGAAAATTAACACTACACAACATACCAGGAAAATGAAAATCCAAGAAGCACATGGAAACATTAAAGCTATTAGGAAACTCATACAAAAAAAATACAAAATGCATGAACTCAGCAAAGGAAGATATACACAGAACAAAAAAAAGCAGCAACACCACACAAAAACAATTATAATGGCAGCAATTAATCCATACCTATCAATAATTGCACTGAATGTAAAAATATTAAATGTACCAGTTAAGAGATAGAGGGCAGCAGCAGAATGGATAGGAAAGCAAGAGCCTTCGATATCCTGTCTGCAAGAGACACATCTCACACAGAGAGAAAAAAAAAGATTAAAAGTCAAAGGACGGAAAAAATATATACCAAGCAAATTACAATAAAAAACAAACAGGAGTGGCAGCACTAATCTCTCATAAAATAAACTTTAAGGCAAAAACCAGCATAATAGATAAAGATGGACATTATCTCATGATTAAAGGGACAATTGAACAAGATGACATAACCATAATAAATATCTGTGCTCCCAATGAAAGAGTTCCAAAATATATAAAGCAAACTCTAATAGATTTGAAAAAAGAAATAGATGAATCTACAATAATAATGAGCGATTTTAATACACCACTTTCAAAAATGGATAGAACAACCATAAAGAAACTTGACAAAGACATAGAAGAACTAAACAACACATTCAGCAAACTGGACCACATAGATATGTACAGAGCATTCAACCCAACAACAACACAATACACATTCTTTTCCAGGGCACATGGAACATTCTCCAGAAAAGACCATGTCATAGGCCACAAAACAAATCTCCACAAATTTACAAATACCAAAATACTACAAAGCATCTTCTCAGACCACAATACTATCAAATTAGAAATCAACACTAGGAAGACCAAGGTAATGACATCAAATACATGGAAACTAAATAACACCCTGCTGAAAAGCAATTGGGTAATAGAATAAATTAAACGTGAACTCACAAAATTCCTAGAAACAAATGAGAACAAAAACACAACATACCAAAATATTTGGGACACAACAAAAGCGATGCTAAGAGGAAAAGTTATTGCAATAAATCTGCACATCCAAAAAGAAGAAACAAATTTAACACATTAACACAGCATCTACAACGATTAGAAACTGACCAACAGAGAGAACCTACAGTCACCAAAAGAAAAGAAATAATAAAGATTAGAGCAGAAATAAATGAGTTAGAAAACAGAAAAACTATAGAAAGAATCAACAAGACAAGAAGATGGTTCTTTGAAAGGATTAACAAAATTGAGAGATCAGTGGCAAACCTAACTAAAGAAATGAAGAAGACACAAATAACAAGTTTTAGAAACTACATGGGCCATGTCACAATGGAACCAAAGGAAATCAAAAGGACAATAACAGAATACGATGAAAAGTTGTACTCCAACAAATTTGAAAACTTAGAAGAGATGGATACATTTTTAGATAAACACGACCTACCTAAACTTACGCCCAGTGAAGTAGAAAACCTGAACAGATCCATAACAAGAGAAGAAATTGATCAGGTCATCAAAAGACTCCCAGCCAAAAGAAATCCAGGCCCTTATAGCTTCACTGGTGAGTTCTAAGAAACATTCAGGGAAGAGCTGTCACCAATTCTACTCAAATTATTCCAGAATATAGAAGAGGATGGAAAGCTTACTAATACATTTCATGAAGCAAACATAATCCTCATACCAAACCAGGGAAGGGCATCACTAAGAAAGAAAATTATAGACCAATATCCCTCATGAACATAGATGCAAAAATTCTCAACAAAATCCTAGCC
>NW_006408576.1:11480100-11486575 GCF_000296735.1 Chrysochloris asiatica
CGGTTCTGCCAGGCATCTGTGGCTGCTCCGATCTTTCCCCCACGTGGTCTTACCCAAGATGGTGGCTCCTGGAGCAGCCGAGCGTCCCGGACTAGAAAGCAATAGATTTCTTGCTTCTGCCACAAACTCCCCCAGCTGTGAGCCTTCCAACCTTCTAAGTATTCCTTTATATGTGGTTCAGAGCTCTGGGACCATCCCCTGAACCTACTTGGTCGGGTATTCTGTGTTGTTGTTGGCGGAGCTCTCTGCTATACGTCCACCCGATCCGCCATCTTGTTTGTTCTCTCTAAACACTGTATGTTTTGCATCACTTCTTATTCTCAAGACAACCCTGAACGTTATTATAATCTTTATTATATAAGAGAGCAAATATCCACGGACATTTTGAAATGCTAAGTACTTTGCTCAGGGTCAGAGAACTGTGTTTCTGCTCAGACACAGACCTTGCTGTAAAAGATTATTTGCTGGGAGAGAGTGGATATGTATTGTTGTTAAGTGCCATCTAGTTTAGTTTGACAAATAGTAATCCTATATTTGGTTTCTGAGCAGTGACTGGTGGATTTGAATAGTTTATCCTACAGTACCACAACTGAACTACCAGATAAATATATTGACCAATAATTGATCAATATATGAGACCAGAGATGAATGAATTTCTTAGGTTACTTACTTACTAGAGCTTTGTCTGAGATTCTAATAGGGTTTACATATAATACATGTTATGTATTGACTGGAATTTTGTAAGCATTTAAATTAGAAAGTATCCTTTTTAAACATGTTTCACCATGTTCTCTCTATAAAAAACTGATCCACTGGAAATGATTATCACATTTGTAATGATTATGATGTTTCTACTTTGTCCTGATAATAAATATTAGATGCATTTAGCTAACATGAAGTACTCAAGGTCCCACAGATAGAAGTGGTAAAATAAAGAACATCTATATCTTCTGATCCCAAATTTATAGTTCTTTCTCAACATCTGTCTGATATTCAAAATTTGAAAACTTATTTTTCTTGGTCACAGGCCAGGATAAATTGTGTACTACTTTCTAAAGTTTGAAGTTGAAAGAGTTAAAACAGAGATGTTGACATAAGCCAAAGAATGATGTTTATGTTTTCTACTCAGTACGTACAAAACAATTCCTTAGTTATGAAGTAGATACTAGTCTGCCATTTTAAAGATGAAAATAGCAAGGTTTAAGTGATCAAGACATTCTCAACACATCAAAGTAGTTACTATTTAAATTAATGATGTTTCTGACAGTCTCTCTGTGCTTTTTGCCTGTCATGAAAGAAAAAAATCAAGTATAGTGAAGTAATTAAGGCCTTAAGCACAAGACTTAAAGTGACTCTTCTAAAAGCCTGGCTTATCCATTTAATAGTTTGGTGACCTTGGACAATTTGCTTAACATCTCTGTGTATGAATTTCATCATATATAACAATGGAGATTGTCATTTTATGGGTCTCATAGATATGTCATACTTATTAAATAGCACAGTATATACAAAATGCCTTCAGTACTGCCAAACACAATGTTAGTGCTCAAGAAGTGTCAGATATTCTGGTTAAGATTCCCATAGCCTCAGTTTCCTTATCTTTAAAATGGAAATTGACCTAAAGTGATCACAAGACCTTTGCAAGAATTAGTAGGGAAATTATGTGACATAGGCATCAAGTAATGGGCACATAATAGTGTTTACTGTTGGTGCAGCTGCTATAGACTTACAAATGCTATAAAAAATGAGAAAGAACCAGTACATGAATTCTCCCAATAAGAATTTAATAAATGCCTTTTGCACATCAGGCACTGTTTTGTACAAGTACAAAGATAAATAAGACACTGATTCTGGTTCCCAGGGGCTTAGACAAGTGTAAGAAACAGACATGCCTAGAAACATTTCTTGAATGCATACAGCATTTTCATTGAGGTTTTAAAAGAAAAAAAGGAAGAACTATGCCTGGAAACCTAGAAGCATCAATTTTAATTATAAACTTGTTTTAACTTAATAAAAAGAAAGATTAGCTTTACTTCAGCTAGCTTCATCTTATCTAATTTTATGCCGGGGTGGTATGATGGAGAAAGTGTTACACTGAAAAACAGGTGGCCTGGTCTTATCATTGTCTGGCTGTGTAACCTGGGGATGTCACTTAATTTGTTTAAGTTTTACAGCCCTTGTAAACAGCTGAAAGTGTCAATGACTGAACATTCACTGACTAGAATCAGCTGAGGTACTGCAGGCATATAGGAAAAGATACAGAAAATCACTTTGAAGAGTTCACTGTTTTGATGGTGATATCAGACTTAACCAAAAGAACCAACTCACAGACAGTATAAGGCAACATACCATTTGATAGTAGACACTGTAGGTCACAGTATAATTTTTGGTCCTCAAGAGACTGTTAGGGTCAAAAGGCCACAGCTAGGAGAATTGTTCAATATTTCTAGGAAGAATTTTCTAAGCAATGTTTCACTAAAAACAAATTTGAGCCTTGAATTTCTGATTCAAAGATTTATAATAATAACTTCTTTCCACAATTAATAAATCATATCTGTCCCATCCTCATGACATCTATTACTTTCTAATTTGTATTATAATTACTTGTATAATTTTTTAAAAGGCATTTCTCTTAGTAACCTGAAAACTCGTTAGACAGAGACCCATATTTCAATTATCTTTGTAGATCCAGCACATAGTAAGTTAAGACACACTCAAGACATATACTTATTAAATGTTATTTTGAGAAAATGACTGAATAAATTAATGAAATAATTCAGAAATGAACTAATAAGTTTGTATGAGATAACTTCCTAAATGTCCATCCAAAAGAGTTCTAATTATGCGAGAAGATGGTAGTAATATTTGATGGCATAAGTCATGAATCAATGGCCCATCACTGTATTCAGTTGTCTCATATCCAATCTAAGTGATGCGCCAAGTGATCCTGTCAAGGAGAAGTTGAATTGCTGGTAGTGGAATTTGCCAGAAGACTAACCTAACTGTTTTTTATGCACCTCCCCTACCTATCTACATACTTTTGTCAACTTTGGCTCCCCTGCGCTTGCCTATGAAAACAACAGATCCTTTTCTATATTTCTTGGTCATCTTCATCCTCTAAATAAGTGAAGATAAAGAGGCATCCATTGTATAAGATAAAGAGGAACCAATTGACATAGGTAGATAGCCCAGATTTGCTGAAATTTATGTGGGAGAAGTAGACATTATGGGTGGGAAATGAGAGTGGAGCATCACATATGGTACTAAATATGTGTTTGTCCCTCCAGAACCACTCTACACTCTTCTCCACCCTGCTATACAGAAGGACTCCCAAGTTTTCTAGACTCCAATTAGGTTAACCCAGTGAAGAAGCTTACAGGATAGTGGAAGGGAGAGAGGAGAACCATTTTTTAAATTCTTTGGCTCTCTTAATTGCAAGGTTACCTCAGCCAAGATATTTTCTAGTCATCTTGTTCAATATGACTGTCTCCTTGTAAGTTCTGGTACCTACTCTATTTCCTCATCTCAACCCCTCAGACTTGTTGTTGTTAGGTACCATTGAGTTAATTCTGATTCATAGTGACCCCATATGACTAAGTAGAACTTTCCTACAAGGCTTTGTAGGCTGTAATCTTTACAGGAACAGAGCACTAGGTCTTTCTCCTGGTGAACCACTGGGTTGCTTCAAACTGCCAACCAATAGGTTAATGGCTGAATGCTGAACAATTGTGCTTCCAGGGTTCCTTTCATTGGCTTCCTTTCATTGGAATGGTACCAGGTCCCATATTCCTATCCTATCCCAACCCTTTGTTTGTAATCTTTTTGTAAATGAAACTTTCTGATTTCTATTTTGGGGAAGTTATCTGTTTCCATTAGTAATCCGGTTGATATAGGTACATAGATTAGAACTTGATTTCTCTAAACAAAATTTTTCTTTCCCCTCTTCTCCTCTTAAGTTCAGAAATTTCTTCTCTATTTGTGACTATAGACAGTATATGTATCCTACCCTCAGGGTTGTGTCTCTAAAGTAAATTGTTATTTACAAGCTGAAAATAAGATAACACATGTAAAATAATCTGTACAGGGCCTGGCAAACAGTAGATACTAGATATATTTTAGTTTAAAAAATGTGATCTTGAAGTGTTTTATACCATTCTTTTTGCCTTGATGACAATTGAAATATGCACTAATTTTTGTCCTGAGTTTTGCTTTACAGCAAAACAGTAAAAGTCAAAGGTGAGGGGATGTTTCTGTTTTTCTTAAAATACATAATTTAAGAATCTCTCCATGTGACTAATAGAAGCCTCTCAAACATGCTCCCCAACCCCTGCCTTCTCTACCCCTACAGAGTCTAGAAAAAAGAATACTTATGTTCAAAGGTTTCTCTAAACTGTACCAGCTTTTATGAGAGATTATATAGCTTTGTAAAGAACTTGATCAAACATGACAACAAGGCCCACTGATAACATCTTTGTCAGTTTACTCAATTGAGTTATCTGAAAAATATGGTATTTAATTAGAATCTATTTGCTCTTCTTTATAAATGTGCACAGAAAGAAATGTATGACAGCAGACCCAGAACAAAGAGACTCTGCTCTGAACAGCACCGTCTCTCATCTTTCACAAGGCAAAGTAATTAGAAGTTGTTAGAACAGTCATATCTGCGGCAAAAAAAGAAAAAAGCAGATTTTTTTAAAAATGAGAATTATCTTCTTGTCTGAAAGGAGCTCAGAGAAGAATTCCTTACATTTTTCCCTTTCAAAGAACAGTCTGCATTATAAGATTAAATTAATTTAGGCTGAAACTAAAGACAATTATGATTTTGAAAACATGAAGTATGGTAGATTTCAATTTGAGCAATAAAGCACAGGGAAAGTTAAGTTGGAAATAAAACTATGTATAGAAAGAAGAATTTGATTTCCTTATCTACTTCTTCGTCTTGAAATTTTAGTGACTCAAGTATACAACACCTTGTTTTTGTCAAGTATACAACACCTAGGATATTGCAAAAGATGTGGCAGGGGCCCAATCAGTTTTAATGATCAACTAAATCAAAGTTTTTTGGGAAGAACAAAACGTTTTTCTGAATTGGAGTTAGAATGCCAAACTTTTATGAGCTAAATTTATATTTGTATCCTTGCTGCTAGCGTTGATCCCTAGGGAAGGACCTACATATTTTGACTTAATGTTAAAAAGCACTAGACTTGACGTTGGATAAGCACTAGACTGCTAACTGAACAGCTGTTCAAAACCACCAGGCACTACTCTGAAACCCTATAACAGGGTTGTTATGAGTCAAAACTCACTTTATGACACTTAACAACAGCAAGATAGATATAGCTTAGAGCCTTTAAACAATAACCTTTTGTCCTTTTATTCTGGTAGACTTAGAATCACAGCTCTTGCTTAGAAGACAATACAATGGTAGCTTGAGTGTTTATAAGGTGCTGTTGTTGTTAAATGCCATGCTGGAATCAGTTCCAATTCATAGTGATTCTGTCTAGGGTTTCAGAGAAGCAGCTGGCAAGTTTGAACCACCAACCTTGTGGTTCAAACTGACCTTGCAGTCTAGCACATTATCCTACAATGCCACAACAGGACTCCCAGGTTTATAAGAGGAGCTAGGAATTAAAAAAAACATGACTTTTCATTTGCACATGTCACCATTATTACCCAAATAATTCAGCACTGTTTTCTTTTTATTTTAAGCTTTTGTTGTGTGGTGAGTGATAGTTTACATGGGAGAACATCGGTTTTACACACATGATTTCATTGCAACAATTACAATTTCCTCCGTGCATCATCTTTCAACAGTTTTGTAACATAAAAGGGGGAGTAATTAATCTTACATTCCAGGAATAGAGGACCCTAGGACTACAAAGGTAGAAGAGTACAAGTGGAATATAGAACCCTATCTAGAAAAGCAGCAACCCCAGAGAAGGAGGCAGATATGATGACATGGAGAGAGAGAGCAACTGAGGACTCTAGACTCATGGAAAGAGAAAGGCTGTGTGCTGGTGGCCAGAAGTCAGGCTTGCAGAATGTGCCCTTTGGTTTTGTTTAAATGATCATAGATTCCTGAGTGTTTTTGTGTATATCTTCCCCCCACCCTGCAGAAAAAAACAAACAAACAAACAAAAACAACCTTAAAGGGAATAGAAGCAAATACTGTTGAAAGATGACTTATACAAAGAAAACTACAAAATACTTCTACAAGAAACCAAAAGAGACCTACAAAAATGGAAGATTGTACCATGTTCCTAGATAGGAAGACTTATCATTGTGAAAATGTCAATATTGCCCAAAGCAATTTACACATATAATGCAATCCCAATCCAAATTCCAACATTCTTCAAAGAGGTGAAAAAAAAAAATTACAAACTTTATATGGTCGCTATGAGGAGGAACCGACTCCACGGCACATAACAACAACAACAACATTTTGTATATATATATATATATTGTTATTGTTAAG
>NW_006408576.1:11486986-11511869 GCF_000296735.1 Chrysochloris asiatica
TGGTTTGTGTGTTTTTATTGATAAAGGAAGATTTGTGTCCTCTTACATCAGCAATGATATCTTTCCTTCCTCATCCCTGTCTGAATCCTGCTTGAACCTCTGGTAACTCTCTGTCAATGTGCTGCTGCAGACATTTTTTAATTGTCTTTAGCAAAATTTTACTTCCATGTGATATGAATGATATTGTCCAATGATTTCCACATTTCATTAAATCACCTCTTTTGGAAAGGGCACAAATATGGATGTCTTCCAATCTGTTGGCCAGTTAGCTATCGTCCAAATTTCTTGGCATACTTGTTTGATTGCCGCCAGTGCTGCCTCTGTTTATTGAAAGATTTCAATTTGTATTCCATCAATTCCTAGAGCCTTGTTCTTTGCTAATGCCTTTAGTGCACCTTGGACTTTTTGTTATCATTGGCTGTTGATCATATGCTGCCTCTGGAAATCGTTGAACAATGACCATTTCATTTTGGTATGGTGACTCTGTGTATTCCTTTCATTTTCTTTTGATGCTTTCTGCATCATTCAATATTTTACTTATAGAATCTTTCAATATTGCAAGTCAAGGCTTAACATTTTCTTCAGTTACCTTGAGAATGCCTAGTGTTTTCTTCTCTTTTGGTTTTCTAACTCCAGATCTTTGCACATTTCATTATAATATTTAACTATCTTCTCGAGCTGCCTTTTTGAATTTTTTTGCTCAGTTCTTTTGCTTCCTCATTTCGTCATTTTCTTTAGCATCTCTAAGCTAGAGAACAAGTTTCAAAGTCTCTTCTGGCATCCATTCTGGTGTTTGCCTTCTTTCTTGTCTTCTTAATGACCTTTTTGCTTTTTCTTCCTGTATGATGCCATCCCAGAACTCCTCTGGTTTTTGATCCTTTAGTGTCTAGTGCATCAAATCTGTTCTTCAGATGGTCTCTAAATTTAGATGAAATAGGTTCAAGGTAATATTTTGACTCTCATGGACTTGTTTTAAGTTTTTTTTTTTTGCTTTTGCCTGAGCTTGCATATGAGCAACATATGGTCTGTTCCACAGTCTGCCCCTAGTCTTGTTTTGTCTGATGATATGGAGCTTTTCCACTGTCTCTTTACACAGATTCAGCCAATTGTATTTCTGTGTATTCCATCTGATGAGGTCTATGTGGATAGTCATCTTTCATATTGTTTCCAAAAGGTACTTGCAATGAAGAAATCATTGGTCTTGCAAAATTCTATTGTAGGATCTCCAGTATTATTTCTATCACTGAGGCCATATTTTTCAACTACTGATCTGTCCTCTTTGTTTCCAAACTTTGCCTTCCAAATCACTAGTAATTATAAATAATCTTGATTTAAAGTTTGATCATTTTCATACTGAAGAATTTGGTAGAATTCTTCAATTTCATCATCACTGGCTTTAAAGGTTGATGTGTGTAAATTGGAATAATAGTTGTATTAACTGGTCTTCTTTGTAGGCATATGGATATTATTCTATCACAGACAGCATTGTACATCAAAATAAATCTTGAAATGTTCTTTTTGATTTTGAATGCTACACTGGTCTTCATTAATTTGTCATTCCTGACATTGTATACCATGTTATTGTCAGATTCAAAATGGCCAATACCAGCCCATTTCAGCTCACTAACGCCATGAAAATGGATGTTTATGCTTTCCATTTCATTTTTGACAACTTCCAGTTTTCCTAGATTCATACTTCATACATTCCATGTTCTGATTATTAGTGGATGCTTACAGCTATTTCTCCTCATTTTGTATTGTGTCCCACCAGTAAAAATGGAGGTTCTGAAAGATTTACATCTGTCTCATCATCATGGTCAACTGTATTTTGAGGAGGTAGCTCTTCTCCAGTTGTATTGTGAGTGCCTTCCAACCTGTGGGCCTCAATTACTGATACTATACTGACAATATTTTGGTATTCTTCATCATGTTTTTGTATTCAGTATTCCAGTTTACGGTACTCCACTGCTATTCATAAGTTTTTCCAGTGATTAAATATTCAGAAGTTGTCTGTCTCTCTTTTCTAGTCTGTTTTAGTCTATAAAGCTCAGCTGAAGCCTATACACCATGGATGACCCTGCTGGTATTTAAAATACTGGTGGCATAGCTTGCCGAATCACAGCAACACACAAATCACCACAGTAGGACACATTGAAAAATGTGTGGTGGGCTGTTTCGGGTTATGTCATACCAGATGACTAAGTAATTACATGAGGCTATAGTTCTAAAATTCCAAATCCACTAACCCAATCCCAAGAGGTGTTTGATTGCATTTAGGAGATATTCATAAATGTGCCTTCTTATGGGGCATGTGCAGTGCATACCTACATGCATATATATCAGGGTGCTTCAAAAAGTTTGTGGGAAAAAAATGAATTTAAAAATAATGCTATTTTTCCATGAACTTTTTGAACCACCCTAAAATATACGTACAGATATACCTATCCATGCATACATATAGGCAAGCATAAACTTCCTGTATATATGTTGCTGTTGCATTGTTAGGTGCCATCTATGATTTCAGTCTCATAGCAACCCAAAGAACAACAAAAGGAACCATTATTCAGTTCTGTGACATTCTGACAACTGTTGCAATATTTGTGTCCCTTGTTGAAGTCACTATGTCAATCCATCTTGTTAAGGGCCTTCGCCTTTTCCGCTGACACTCTATTTTTCCAAAATGAGATCCTTCTCCTGGGATTGATCCTTTTTGATAACATGTCTAAAATAAGTGAAGTAAAATTTTGCTGTGCTTGTTTCTAAGGAACATTCTCTCTGTACTTCTTATGAAACTGATTCGTTCATTCTTCTGGAAGTCCATAGTGAATCCAATAATCTCTCCCAATACCATAATTCAAAGGTAAAAATTATTTGGTCTTCCTTATTCATTGTTCAGTTTTCATAGTCATATGAGGTAATTCAGAATACCCTGGCTTGTGTCAGGCACACCTAAGTCTTCAAAGTGACATTCTTGCTTTTTAAATCTTAAAGAAGTCTTTTGGAGCTGATTTGTCTATTGCATTATATTATTTCACTGTTTATTCCATGAGTGCTGATTATGGATAGAAGTAAAATAAAATATTTTACAAGTTCAATATTTTCTCCATTTATCATGATGTTGCTTATTGTTCCATTTGTAAGGGCTTTTATTTTCATTATGCTGAGGTATAAACCATATTGAAGGTTACGGTGTTTGCTCTTCATTAGTAAGTATTTCAAGTCCTCTTAATTTTCATCAAGCATGTTTTATCATCTGCATGTTACAGGATATTAATGAGACTTCATCCAAACCTAATGTAATTTTCTGATTCATATGTGTATTCAACTTCTCAGATTATTTGCTAAACATACAGATGAATTGAGCACACCTTTCCTGATTTTACACAATGCAGTATCCCCTTTATGTTTGAATGACTGCCTCTTGGTATATATACTTTGCATGAGCACAAGTAAATGTTATGAAATTCTCATTCATCATAATGTTATCCATAATTTGTGATGATCCACACAGTTGAATGCCTTCACATAGCCAATGAAACACAAGTAAACTTCTTTCTGGTATTCCCTGCTTTCAATCAAGATTCATGTGTCATAAGCAGTGATATTCTTTGTTCCACATTCTGTTTTAAATCCAGATTGAATTTCTGGCAGTTCCCTTTCAATCTACTCCTACAAATTGCCAGAAAGAAAAAGTAGCTGTGTGTGATATAAATGACATTATTTAATGATTTCCACACTCTATTGGATTGTCTTATTTTTGGAATGGACAGTTATAGGGATCTCTTTCAACCTGTTTTTCAGGAAACTGTCTTTCAAATTTCTTGTATAGATGAGTTGGTGTTTCCATCCTTGCATCCATTTTTTGAAACATCTCAGTTAGTATTCTGTTAGTTCCTAGAATTTTGTTACTTATCAATGTATTCATGCATTGAAGCTTTAGACTGCTTCTGTAATATCATTGGTTTTGATCATGCAGGACCTCCTGGCATGGTTGAATGCCAACCAACTCTTTTTGCTAGAGTGACAGTGTATTTCTTTCATTTTCTTTTGATATTTCCTGTGTCACTCAATATTTTGCCTATTGTTGTTAGGTGCCATCGTTAGGTGCCATCTAGTCGGTACCGACTCACAGCAACCTTATGCACAGCACAACGAAACATTGCCCGATCCTGGGCCAACCTCACTATTGTTGCCATGCTTGAGCTCGTTGATGCTGCCACTTGGCCAATCCATCTCGCTGGAGGTCTTCCTGTTTTTCTCTGACCCTCCACCTTACCAAACATGATATCCTTCTCCAGCGACTGGTCCAAAGTATGAGAGACGAAGTTTGGCCATCCTGGCCTCCAAGGTGCACTCTTGCTGCACTTCTTCCAACACAGAACTGTTGGTTCTTTTGGCAGCCTGTGGAGCTTTCAATATTCTTCTCCAACACCATAACTCAAAAGCATGGTGTTTTCAAATAACCTCATATGCATGCAAAAGCTGGACAGTGAATAAGGAAGACTGCAGAGGAATTGATTTTGCCTGTAGAATCCTTAAATATCACAACTCATGGCTTCAATTTTTTCTTACATACTTTCTGTTTGAGAAAGGTCAAATGTATTCTTTCCTTTTGGCTTTCTACTTCCAGGTTTTTGTACATTTCATTATAATATTGTACTGTTTCTTCTGTAGCTGCCCTTTAAAATCTTCCGTTACTCTTTTTTATTACATAATTTCTTTTTGATGTAGTGATTCTTTTCTGAAGAGCAAGTTTCAGAGTCTCTTGTCTATTGAATGTGTTCAGACTTAGATCCCAACTTCATTGTTGTTTTATCCCCTTCTTCCCCTTATGGGTGACCAACGTGGTCACCAGCGCCACAACATGCCTGCTCATGTATTCCTCTTGAGTCTTAGTCTTGGAAGGGAGTTTTCTCTGAGGGGACCCGACCACTTGCCTTGATGGCTCCCAGGCGAACAGCTTACTTTTTCTTGTAGCAATCAATCATACTGCCATTATTGTTTCTGAATTTTCCTGCTGGTCTTTCTTCATGAAGTATCTTCTGTTCTTCTAGCCACTCCAGGCCCTTTCCAGTGGAAATTTCCCACCTCAGACAATTCTGGATGGGATTCTGGTTTCCACCTATGGTCTTATGCAATACACAAGCTCCACAGGAGGTCTCTTTCACTGGACAATTTCTAGCCCCTTTAAGTATTCCAATCAGTTATAGGCTGAAGATGGCTTGCAAACTTTTTATTGTGATGTTTCTGGCTATTCCTTCTCCCCCTCCCCCAAGTGTCTACTTCACAATGGTAGGCAAGGGAAACCAAGATTCAAAAGACAGCCAAGGATCTTAACATTATTCCCCTATTTTACCATTTCAACCCATCCCTCAACCTCTGTACCGCGAAGCCCTGTTAGTCCAAGGTTGTGCATACATCATCATTTACCTCTGTCCCACTTAGCCCATACGAACCTGCCTAACTGTTCTCCTATATGCCTTGTTCTTCTATTCTCCCCCTTTTGTGTATTGCCCCACACCCCAGCACCCAAGCTTTCCTGTGTCTATTCCCTACCCTGTACTCTATCTTCCCCTTCCTCCCGTCCCATACATCCCGGTGATCAGCTATTACATATATAGTTTTTTGTTTTTTTTTCTTTCCCCTTTTGGATGGATTCTTTTTGTTAGTATTTTACAATAATGGTCCTATGCAATATTTCTCCTTTTGTGACTGACTAATTCACTCAGCATAATGTCCTCAAAGTTCATCCATGTTATGTGGTGGCTTGAGCTTCCTTGTTGCTCTTCAAGGTAGCATAGTATTCCATTGCGTGTATGTACCACGGTTTGTTTATCCATTTCTCAACTGATGGGCATTTAGGCTGTCTCCATCTTTTTGCTATTGTAAATAGTGCTGCTATGAACATTGGTGTGCATATATCTACTTGTGTTATGGTTCATATTTCTTGTGGGTAAATACCAAGTAGAGGAATTGCTGGATCATATGCTGCCAGAGCTCCTTGAGAGTAATGTAGGCTCTTTGTTTTGTATATATGCTCTTGATTATGTTGAGGAATTTCCCTTCAATTCCTACTTTGTTGAGCATTTTTATCAGGACTGGTGGGCTTGAACTACTGACCTTTTTTTAGTTTGCAGTTCAGTGCTGATCCTCTAGTGCCCTAGCAGGAGTTTGTGTATTTCTTAACATCATCATATACCTTGGAAAAGTTGTATAAACTTCATCCACATTTGGCACTGCCTTTCCTATCACCTAAGCTAAGGAGCTCTGGTAGCATAGTGGTTACAAGTTTGGCTGCTAATCTCAAGGTCAGCAGTTTGAAATGCCAACTGTTCTGCAGGATGAGGCTTTCTGATCCTGTAAAAGTTTTCAACTTTGGAAATTCTATACAGGTTTGCTATGAATTGGAAACGACTTCATGGCACATAGCCAACCAACCAATCACCTAAAATAGCAAGTGTTTACTATCCAGCGATAGTTGTGGCTGTTGTTACATGCCCTCAAGTCGGTCTGACTCAACAGAATGAAACAAGGTATGATCCTGTGCCATTCTCACAATTGTTATGTTTGAATCCATTGTTGCTGCCACTGTAACAAGCCATGTTTTTGTGAGTGCACAAAATCAGCAAATCAGCAGTTAGGGTCAAACAATAGATTCATATGGTAAGTTCTATAATTAGAAATATTAGTCAGCAAGTCTTGCTCATGTATGTGGAAATCCCAGTTAACTTGTTATTCTTATCAGTTAGAATAAGCTAGGTTTTACTGTAGTAACAATCCCATAAGTTAAACAGCATAACATTATTTCTTATTCCAGATAAACGTCTATTATGTGTCTATTATTTCTATTCATTCTACTCACTCATGTTCCCAATATGACATCTTTGCATGTGTATATATAATTACAATCATTTAAAAATGAGAGATTTCTGGAGCAAGATGACAGAGCAAGCAGATGTATTGAGCAGACCCTCTGCAACAAGGACGTAGGAGATCAAGTGAAATAGATACTGATAGTGATTATAGAGCTGTGAGCTTCAGAGGAAAAGACATAGAGGAGAATTGTATGCCAACTTGGAGAGGAAGCTGAGTGAGAGAGGTTAGAGAGGAGAGAAACTGATTGTCTGCTGACCTAGTGAGGTTCAGCCATTTGAATTTTACTGGTAACTGGTGATTGATACAGTGGCTTAGAGGCATAGGATGTACACTGGAGGTTGGTGGAGAATGGGGCAGTGTTTTCCCTTGTTTGCTGTGCTTCCTGGTGACCAGGGACATGACCAGCACCCATATCATTTGCCCAGTGGCCAGTGGCAGCCTATCCTGCCCAACTTCTGTTCTACATTGGGTCAGGCACCAGGATACAACTCCCATGTCTAGTGGCTCATGATTTTCACCTCATTAGATCTTTTAATACTGTTGTCTGTTTTGGAGAGACAGCAATTGTACCCATAGGATCCAGTCAAATCCATGCTTCCTATGACCCTACCCACTAGGCAAGCACCCCTTTCCACTCCTGTGCCAACTGATCAATGATAATTAACAGCCAGCATCATATAAACTTACTTTGAGCTGCATTATATAGTAAACAAAGAACTGCATATGTATACATGTCTAGTCTCTATGATAACCACTGGGAGACAGGTGGTGAGTGCATAAGAATACACCATCATACAATCATCAATTAAATATAAATACAAGGACAGCACAATGTCTCAGATACAGTAGACAATTTCAGCCTACATGAAGAAACAAGATAGTGTGACTCAAACAGTAACCAATAAACAGTCAGAAAATGAAATACCAGACAGAAATAGTATTGGAACTGCCATTAGTGTAAAAGAGTGATATTTAGTTATCCTCAACATATTGAGAGAACATAGTAACAAAATTTAGAAGATTTCAGGAAAATATTATAAGAACAAACTGATAAAATGAATGAAAAATAGAAACCATACAAATACAGCAAATAGAATGCCAGAAGCTTAATACTAAGATTTCAGAAATAGATAATACATTGAAGGGAAAGAGAATTAACTTTGAATCAATGGAAGTCCAAATTTGTGAACTTGAAGGTAAATCTGATAATATTCATCTATTAAAGAAGCAATCAGAAAAAGAAGAAAAATCTGAAGACAGTCTAAGAATTATGCTGTACACTACAAAGAACAACTTACATGGGATTGGAATGTCAGAACAGCAAGAGACACAAAAACCATGGAGAAATGGTGGAAGAATTGTTGTTGTTTCTGGGTACCATTGAGTCAGTACTGACTCACAGAGACCTTATGCACAGTAGAAAGAAACACTGTCCAATCCTAGGCCAACCTCACTATCATTGTCACGCTTGAGCCAATTGATGCTGCTTCTTTGCAAATCCATCTCACTAGGGGTCTTCCTCTTTTTCTCTGACACTCCATCCTACCAAACATGATATCCTTCTCCAGCGACTGGTCCCTCCAGACACTATGTCCAAAGTAAGAGAGACAAAGTTTGGCCATCCTGGCCCCCAAGGAGCACTCTGGCTGCACTTTTTCCAACATGGATCTGTTGGTTCTTTAGGCAGCCCATGGTACTTTCAATATTCTCATCCAACACCATACTCAAAAGCATCAATTCTTCTAAGGTCTTCCTTATTCAATATCCACTTTTTGCATGCATATGAGGTTATTAAAATACCATGGCTTGGATCAGCCACACCTTAGTCTTTAAACTGACATCTTTGCTCTTTAACACTTTAAAAAGTTCTTGTGCAGCAGATTTACCTAATTCAATATGTCGTTTGATTTCTTGTCTGCTGCTTCCATGAGTGTTGATAGTTGATCCAAGAAGAATGAAGTCTTTGACAACTTGAATCTTTTCTCTGATGATAAGAATGTTGTTTATTGGTCCAGTGGTGAGGATTTTTGTTTTCTTTACATTGAGATGCAATCCATACTGAAGGCTCTGCTCTTTGATCTTCATCAGTAAATATTTTAAGTCTTCACTTTCAGCAAACAAGGTTGTATGTATCATCTGCATATCGCAGGTTGTTAATGAGTCTTCTTCCAACCCTGATGCCACATTTTTTCTTCATAGAACCCAGCTTCTCGTAGTATTTGCTCAGGATACAGGTTGAACAAGTGTGGTGAAAGAATACAATCTTGTCACACACCTTTCTTAATTGTAAACCATAGAGTGTTCCCATGCTCTGTTTGAACAACTGCCTCTTGGTCCAGGTACAGATTCCTCATAAGTACAAGTAAGTGTTCAGGAATACTCAAACTTCACAATGTTGTCCACAGCTTGTCATGATCCACACAACTGAAAGCCTTTGCATATTCAATAAAGCAAAGGTAAACATCTTTCTGATATTCTCTGCTTTTGGCAGAGATGTATGAGTGCCTCCTGTGTCACCTCACTTTCTTGAAATATTTCAATTTTTATTCCATCAATTCTTGCTGCCTTCCTTGTTCGTTACCAATTCCTTCAATGCACCTTGGACTTCTTCCTTCAGTATCATTGGCTCTTGATCATATGCTACCTCTTGAAATGGTTGAACATCAACCATTTCCTTTTGGTACAATGATTCTGTGTATTCTTTCCATCTTCTCTTGACGATTTCTGCATCATTCAATAATTTACCCAGAGAATCCTTCAGTAATGAAAGTCGAGGCTTGAATTTTTTCTTCAGTTCCCCCAATTTCAGAAATGCTGAGCATATTCTTCCTTTTTGGTTTTCTGACTTCAGATCTTTGCACATTTTGTTGTAATATTTGGTTTTATTTTCTCTAGCTGACCTTTGAAATTTTCTGTTGAGCTGTTGTACCTCCTCATTTCTTCCATTTGCTTTAGCATTTTTACACTGAGAGCAAGTTTCAGTGTCTCTACTGACATCCATTTTGACCTTTTCCTTCTTTCTTGTCACCTTAATGACTCTGCTTTCTACCTGTATGATGTTCTTGATGTCATTCCACAACTCATCTGGTCTTAGGTCTTTAGTGTTTAATGTATCAAATCTGTTCTTCAGATGATCTCTAAATTCAGTGTCATATATTCAAGGTCATATTTGGCTCTCATGGACTTGTTTTCATTTTCTTTAGCATTGCTTTGAATTTACATATAAACAATTGATGGTCTGTTCCACAATCTGCCCCTGGCCTTGTTTTGAGTGATGATATGGAGCTTTTCTATTATCCCTTTCACAGATGTAGTCAATTTGATTTCTATGTATTCTATCTGGTGAGGTCCATGTGTGTAGTCATCTTTTATGCTGTCTAAAGAAGGTGTTTGAAATGAACAAATCATTGATTTTGCAGAATCCTATCATGTGTTCTACAACATCATTTCTATCACCATGACCATATTTTCCAACTACTGATCCTTCCTCTTTGTTCCCAAACTTTGCATTTCAATCACCAGTAATTATAAATACATTTTGATTGCATGTTTGATCAATTTCAGATTGAAATTCTTCTATTTCATCCTCATTGGCTTTAGTGGTTGGTGCATAAATTTGAATAATAGTGGTATTAACTGGGCTTCCCTGTAGGCACATGGATATTATCTTATCACAGACTGTGTTGTACTTCATGACTGATCTGGATATGTTATTTTTGACAATGAATGCAACACCATTCCTCTTCAATTTATCATTCCCGGCATAGTAGACCATGTGGTTATCAGATTCAAAATGGCCAATACCAGTCCATTTCAGCTCACTAATGCCTAAAATATTGATGTTTATGCATTCCATTTCTTTTTTGATCATTTGTAATTTTCCTAGATTCATACTTCCTACATTCCATATTCAGATTATTAATGGATGTTTATAGCTGTTTCTCTTTATTTTTAGTTGTACCCTATCAGCAAATGAAGAACCCGATGGCTTTACTCCCACAGGCTTTACTCCATTCACGTCATCACGGTCAACTCTACTTTGAGGAGGCAGCTGTTCCCCAGTCACATTTTCAGTGTCTTCCAACCTGAGGGGCTCATTTTCTGGCACTATACCTGACAGTTTTTTTCTGCTATTCATAAAGTTTTCAGTAATATTTGGAAGTAGTTGTCAGTCACTCCTACTTCCTAGTCTGTCTGCATCTGGAAGCTCATCTGAAACCTGTCCATACCCGTGACATAGTTTCCAGAATCACAGCAACTCACGAACCACCACAGTATGACAACCTGACAGATGTGTGGAGGGGTTGAAGAATAGTTGGAGGAAAATTTCCTTAACATCCTAAAAAATAAGAGGATATGTGCTCAAGAAGCTCAAAGAACTGAAGACAGGATAGACCTCGAAAGAAAATCAGTAAGACATATTTTAATCAAACTCTCCAATACCAAATACAAGGACAGAATCTTGAGCCCAGCTCAATAAAAATGAAAAGTTACAGTCAAAGGAGAACTAATAAGACTAAGCTCTGGTTTCTCTGCAGAATCCATACAGTCAAGAAGATAATGGGGTGACATATATAAAACTTGAAAGAAAATATGGATTAATGTTCTGGACTGCAAAGTCGGTTTGTACCACAAAGTCATTAGTTCAAGCTCATCAGTAACTTTTTGAAAACCCTATACAATGTTGCTATGGTTCAGAACCAATTCAATGTTACTTATCAATAATAACAACAATCATATATCCAGAAAAATTGTTCCTGAAATATGACTATGAAATTGGGACATTTGCAAACAAACAGAAATCAAAAGAATTTTAAATACCATACCAACATTTAAAAAAATACTATACTGAGTTCTTTGGACAGAGAACCAACCATAGCAGACAGCAACCTGAGATTATTATTGTTGTTAAGTGTTGTCAAGTCAGTTTTGACTCATAGAGACCCTGAATAGGTTTTCTAAGTTTGTAAGTCTTTTATGGGAGTAGAAAGCCTCATCTATCTCTTGCAGAATAGCTGGTGGGTTATAATGCCCAACCTTGTGGGTAGTGATACAGTGCTTATCTTACAGAATCACCACATTCCATGAGCTTTACATTCATGACAATATCATTCACAACTCAATCCAGTTATGTTGCTGTTGTGCACCATCATGTCAGTTCCAACTCAAAGAAAATGTGTATAGGGTTTCCATGAATGCCTGGTGGGTTTGAATTGATGGTCCATTGGTTACCAGTCCAGTAATTATCGTACAGCACCATACAAGGACTCAATCTAGAAGTATATAGAAGTACCCAATGTAAAACCAGTCTACAATATTGAAAACAGGGAACCAAAGTTATCCATTTACAACAACAAAAAAGCCCCACAAGTACAAAGAGGAAATAGTGTAGTTACAGAACTTCCAGATAAAGAGGAAATCAAGACAAATAAATAACTATATTTAAACAAACCTAACTATAAAATAATATCGTCACATTCCTACCCCTAGCCCAACCCTACCCCTAACTCTAGTTCTAACCATAATGCTAGAACTACATGAAATCCTAGATCTAGCCATAGTCCTAACTCTAACCTCAATTCCTTTCTTCTACCTCTCCAAAAAGGGAATACTTCATTTATTAATTTTAAAAAAAGATTATGCTTGTAAAATTAAGTGCCCCCAAGTCAGTTCTGACTCATAGGGACCTTGTACAGGATTTCCGAGGAGCAGCTAGTGAAGCTCGAATCACTGACTGTGGTTCAAACTGACTTTACAATCTAGCCCACAGTGCCATTCAGTCACTCAATCCTTCATATAGTATTGTTCATGTGTTCTTTCTTAGGAAGATACTGAAGATAGATTCTAGCAAAATGAAACAATAAGCTAAGAATGATGAAATCATGATATCCAGGAAACAGAACTTACATCATCAGAAAGATAAATAAGGGCATTGTCTAAACAATAGTGACAAGCTATCCCCAGGATAGTAAGTGTGTTCTTGTTGTTGTTAAATGCCATCAAGGAGGTTTTGAGTTATAATGATCCTGTGGTAGCGTGGTGGTTACAAATTGGGCTGCGAACCTTTACTTTAGGTCAGCAGTTCAAAACTACCAGCTGCTCCGCAGGAGAAAGATGAGGCTTTCTGCTCCCATAAAAATTTACAGCCTCAGAAACTCTGCACAGGGTCATTATGGGTCGGAACAGACTTGACGGCACTTAACAATGACAACATAGCATTTCAGAGGCTTTAAATGTTAATGGGAGCAGAAAGCCTCATCTTTTCCCCGCAGAAGTGCTGGTGGGCTTGAACCTCAGACCTTATTGTTCATAGTCCAGTACTTATAATATGGCACCATCACGCTCCCAGTGTGTGTTGTTGTTGTTATTTATTGCTTTTGAGTAAGTGTGTAGCAAGGTAATAAGTGTGTAGAAAGCAACCACTCTATTTCTCTGTCTGAAGTTGATCAGATACATAATCAAGATGTATTGGTAATTATTGGTGATTGGAATGTGAAGGTTGGAATAACTGACAGATTGTCTGATGGTTTCGCCATGTAAAAGGGAAATTTTTAGTTCTGTTGGAAATTTTGAATTGAATAAGTCATAGGTAAATTTTAAGTAAAGAAAACAAGGTGAATACCAAATTGTGAAGGAGAGAGTAGAGAAGAAAATGCTTGTACTAGGAAGGAGATGCACTTAAAATTCATGTTGTGCTTAATCTGTGACGAGTATATATTTTGCATAGTAACTATATAAGCATTGAATTTTACCTTAATAAAATGATGGATATGTTGGGAGAATGAAAGAAAATAATGGGTAGGCTTTATATGAATGTTTAAGAGGAAGCAGCATTAGAGAATTAAAAGATAATTTCTAGAGGGTATTTAGCATTAAATCATGAAGAAATTAAAATATATTGAAATAGGGAAATAATAGAAGAAACACTGCTTCTAGGGAGAACAGTGACTATAGGAAGGAGATGAGGAGAGAGCTGCTGTTTCTCATTATAAGTCTTGTATTACTTGACTTTTAAAATATGAGCATATATTACTTTTACAAAAATTAAAAAGAAATAGACATGAAGGAAATTATAAAAATATTCATGAGTGGTTTAGGATATTTGTAAAATAGTCTCTACAGTTTTGCTCATCTCAGCTGAACCACGGGTCAAACTCCTGCTCCCTTATTGTTGATGACAAAAACACATGAAGAGAACAAGATGCACCAAGAAAGAGTAACATTTTCTTCGCAGTCTTGGTGTGACTGGATGACATATTTTCAATCAGAACCCTATTTTCTTCTTTGCACACATTTGTAATTTTTACTGACGTAATCAAAGTCTCCAATCATGTGGAGAAACAAAAAGAGAACTCCAAATTCAAATGGCAAATGAATGCCTTTTGCTTTTGTTAAAAACAAGAGAGAAATACTCAGTTGAATTAGAACTTGCTTTTTTTTTAAAGGAAGTTTCTGTTTCAAGTTTTGTTTTGAGCTCCGTAAAGGTGAGTGGAAAAAAAATTTGAAATTACATAAACAAGTCTAGTGTTCTGCATAGGAGCTAGTGTGGCACAGGAGGCATTTAATTTGCTGCTAAGCTAAAGGTAGGCTGTTTGAACTCATCAATTATTCCACAGGAGAAAAGACTTACTTGATGATCTGCTTCATAAAAATTACAACCTACGAAACCTTATGGGGCAGTTTTACTTTGACATATGGACTCTATATGAATTGGAATTGACTCTATAACAACAACAACAACAACAGTTGCTTTATAAAATAACCATTATTAAGTGCTCCTGAGCCAGTTCTGATCACAACGACCCAGTACAGGGTTTCCAAGGAACAACTGGTGGGTTTGAACCTTGTGGTTAGCAGTTAGAGAGCCACACCAGGAATCAATAAGTAGCTAATTTGTCTGAACAATTTAGTGTTTGCCTGGTAACTGAAAGATTGGATGTTCAAGTCCACCCAGAGGCACCTAAGGGGAAAAAAAAAAGGTCTGGTAACTTACTCCTACAGGGATACAATGATGAAAAACCCTATGGATCACAGTTCTACTTTGCAACACATGGGACTGTGTTATACTTCTAATGTGGTGTTGTGGATCAGTACTGGACTGCAAACCACAAGGTCAGCAGTTCAATCCCACCAGTTACCCTCAGAAACTCTATACAGGGTCTTTGTGAATTGGAATATGGCACTTAACAACAACAGTAACAACAACAATATGGGGCTGATGTGGCACATAAACACTTTAAAACAGGAATATTGGAGTAAGTTTTCTAATTTTTTCAAGGTCATTGATGGACTATTTTAACTATTGTCAGAAAGGACTGATACTTTATTATGTAAATTAGATTAAATTTGAAGATAAAGGCAGAAACAGGCAGAAGAAGAAGTCGTTACACACAGTAGAGTAATTAATAAACTTACACTGTGTTTAACATTTATTCTTGCATTTACCTGCCTGCATAATGAAAATTTATAGGAAAATTGGAAGTTGTCAAATATGATACAGAACACATAAATATCTATATCCTAGGCATTAGTTAGCCGACTTCTAGTGTGGCACTGAAAGATAAGCACAGGACTGCAAGGTTGGTTTGAACCACAAAGTTGGTAGTTCAAACTCACCAGTCATTCTTTGGAAACACTGTACTGGGTCTCTATGAGTTGGAACCAACTCAGTGACACGTAACAACAACAACAACAACAACACATATTAGTAAACTGAAATTGACAGGTATTGACCATTTTGAATTTAATAATCAAATGGGTTATGATGCTGGAACAACGAACTCAACAGGAATGCTGTTGTACTCATCATTGCAAAGAACATCTCAAGATTTATCTCAAAATACAGAACTCTTTGTGATAGGATAATATCCATACACCTATAAGGAAGATAGTAAATACCACTATAATTCAAATGTATGCACCAATCACTAAAGCCAGGTATGATAAAATTGAAGAATTTTACCAACTGCTTTAAAGTCCCGATGTGGCACTTTGGCTGCAAGTTTGGCTGTTCAAACCCACCAGCTGCTCCTTGGAAACCCTATAAAGAGTTGCTATATGCCAGAACTGATTTGATGATATTTAACAATAACAACAACAACCAATTTCTCCTGTCTGAAGTTGGTCAGATACACAATAAAGATGTATTGGTAATTATTGGTAATTGAAATACGAAGGTTAGAAACACATGAAGAATCAGTAGTTAGAAAACATGGCATTGGTGATCAAAATGATGATGGAGATCTCATGATATAATTTTTCAAGACCAATAATTCGTTCATTGTAAATACCTTTTTTAACAGCATAAAAGGAGATCATACATATGCTCCTCACCAGATGGAATATACAGGAATCAAAATGACTATGTCTGTGGGAAAAGACGCGGAAAGCTCAATATCATCAGCCAAAAAAGTCCAGGGGCAGATTGTGGAACAGACCATCAATTGCTCATATGCCAGCTCTGGGGGAAGCTGTGGAAAATTAGAATATGTCCACAAGATCCAAAAATATGACCTAGATAATATCCCACCTGAATTTAGAGAACAACTCAAGAATAGGTCTGATGCATTTGACACTAATGACTATATATCAGAAGAGCTATTATATGACATTAAGAACATCATCTAGGAAGAAAGTAAAAGGTAATTAAAAAGAGAGTAAAGAAAGATAAGACCAAAATGAATATCAGAAGGGGCTCTGAAAGAGACTCATAGAGATGCTAAAGACAATAAAAGAAATAAGAAAGTAAAAGAGTTGAACAGAAAAATTTCAAAGGGCAACTCGAAAAGACATAGTCAAGAAAAGACAAAGTGCAAAGACTTGGAGTTACAAAATCAACAGTAAGAACTTCACTATTTCTCAAAGCATTGAAGAAAAAAAATAAACCCTGACTTGTAATATTGAAGTATTCCATGGGCAAATTATTGAAGGATGCAGACAGCATCAAAAGAAGATGGAAGGTATACACAGAGTCACTGTAAGATACCTCTTTAAAGTGTTCAAGAGCAAAGACAACAGTTTGAGGATTAAGGTGTGCCTGGATCTAGTCATGGTATTTTCCTTGGCCTCATGTGCA
The DNA here is from genome assembly GCF_000296735.1 of Chrysochloris asiatica. Classification (NCBI taxonomy): domain Eukaryota; kingdom Metazoa; phylum Chordata; class Mammalia; order Afrosoricida; family Chrysochloridae; genus Chrysochloris; species Chrysochloris asiatica. The sequence continues at coordinate 11,503,938 of NW_006408576.1, forward strand.
AATGAAAGTTGGACAATGAATAAGGAAGATCATAGAAGAATTGATGCATTTGAGTTATGGGATCTGAGAAGAATATTGAAGGTACTGTGGACTGCCAGAAGAACAAACAAATCTGCATCAAAAGAAGTATAGCCAGAATGCTCCTTAGAAGCCAAAATGGCAAAATTCCGTCTCTCATACTTAGAACATGGTATCAGAAAGTTCAATCACCGAAGTGGGACATTATTCTTGATAAAGTGGAGTGTCACTATAAAGAGGAAGACCCCCAACAAGATGGATTGGCTTAGTAGCAGTAGCAGTGGGTTCAAAAGTAACAATTGTGAGGGTAGTACAATACTGGTTAGCATTTCCTTTTTTGTGTACAGAGTCCCTATGAGTTGGATTCAACTCGAAGACACCTAATAGCAACAGCAACAATTATTTAAAGATATCTGAAAAGTCATGAGAGCCTGGAACCCTTGTGCCTTTTTTGCAAAGATTAGTCTTTTTTTCATATTATGAAGCTTGCATTTTGGTAACACATATTATATATATATATATAGAGAGAGAGAGAGAGAGACTTGGAAAGGAAGAGAAAATGCCATGTGCAATACATTTGCAGCTTCACTCATGGTTTCACTAGGGCGAGTAAATAATAATGCATGAAGGACAAGTGACTATATTTTAAGTGTTGAACTTAATAATTCCTCAAATGTGCTCAGAGCAGGATCCTAGCATACTCTGGTCAATGAATACATTAAACACAAAGAACTTACTTTGCAATTACTTCAACACATGCTTAGACTCCTTGTGTATGCATTATAACCATATACTTGGTAGATTAAAAAATAGTTATTTTTTCCAAATAATATATAAATCCAAATTGTTGTGAACAAATTTTATTCGGAAAGTTTAGAAGGGTATGTTTAAGGGTCTAGTCATTATTATTATTATTATTATTATTATTATTATTATTATTTGGAGTCCTGATATGGCACCATAGGATAAGCACTCTACCTTAAGGTCAGTTTGAACCTCAATGTCAGCTGTTCAAACTCACCAGCAGCTCCTTGGAAACCCATACAGGGTCGCCATGGATTGGGACCAACTCCATAGTACTTAGCAACAAACAATAGCAAGTCTATTTTTGGAGTCCTTCAGTGTCTGTGGGTTAATGCGCTGGACTGCAAAGTCCTTTGAACCTCAACGTTGGCGGACCAAGTTCACAAGTCGTTCCTCTGAAACCATATACAGGATCGCGATGGGTCTGAACCAACTCGACTGCACTTAGCAACAACAAAAACGAAGTCTAATTTTTAAAATGTAAACTATCTGCTTCCTTCCCTTATAGTTATGTATCACCTTGGAGTCCTGCTGTGGCGTCTAAGGCGCTGGACTACAAAGCTGGTTTGAACCACAGAGTCGCAGATTCAAGCTCACCAGCTGCTCCTTGGAGTGTAACATGCTCATTGGCATGTAACAACAACAATGTATGCCCTTTGTTTTCACTATGAGTCAAGTGACTGGATTGTATAATATTTACCAGTAAAAAGTCTAAGGCATTTTTTTACACTCTAACTACAGTTATTAAGCATGATTATAGCTACAAAGTCTTATGAGCAGGGTTTTCATTTTCACCACTTAAATAAGTGTTGTTGTTGTTGTTAAGTGCCGTCTAGTCGGTTCCGACCCATAGTGACCCATAGAGGGTTTCCAAAGAGAGACTGGTGAGCTTGAACTGTCAGCCTTGCAGTTCAAACGGCTTTGCAGTCTGGCACATTAATCCACCAGGACTCCTAATGTTATACTATAGAGATTCTTAAAAGCCCCATCTTTTGTTTTTTTTTGACTTGGATATTTTTTAATGAACTCTTATAATGGTGTACATATCATAATTTATCTCAGGTAGGTCTGAAAATGCCTTGTGTCTACACACTGTCTTTGTCCTAGGTATGATTTGATTTCTTCTTATCGCAATTCAAATGTGTTCTTATCCACTCACATCTTTGTTGTGCTTTTCTTTCATTCCTCATAGAGATAATTTCTGAACAAAATGTTAAACCTGCTCAGTGGGTTGCTTTCTTGGTCTCCTCCCTTTTTCATTAATATTTCATCTCCAAGTCCTGACCACCAGAAACCTTGGTCAAGGAACAGTGTAATTTTGATTAAATAGATCTTCAATGTTTGACTCACTTCAAAGCCCAGACTTAATATAAAGAAGCAGTAAAGGTAATGCAATGTAGCTCAAACCTTGAAAAATGATTTCAGACCAACTCTGAGACATGTGAGACAAGGAATGCCTCCGGGTATAAGATTCATTTGTCTTTGACTAATGGGTTTGTATTTTTTTGTTCCCTTCCATTTAAAAAGCAACTCTCTCTCTCTCTCTCTCTCTCTCTATATATATATATATATATATGTGTGTGTGTGTGTGTGTGTGTATAAATACACACACATTTTTTTAAGTGTGTATAGTGGGGTGTAGAGGACTGCTAAATAAATGAGAAACCAATTCTTAATTCTTACCCTGACCCTTTTCCACCCCTTTCTTTCCATCTGCTCTTTTAAATCTGGGTCTTTGGATGTGAGGTGTTCTATGATCACACCATCATCCTACATAATAGAACAGCATTTTACACCAAGCAACTGCCTGGCAGGTGGCAATTAGGTCATGTTTGAAGAGTGGGTAAGGTGAACAACTTGCAAATAATGTGAGAAAAGGCTCTGTTGTGACTTGTGCTCTAAAGAGATTCAGTGGTTTGAGATGCTAGTATCTTTGAAGTGAACCCCATGGAGGCTGCAGAGAGATTTTAACTTTATTAAGGCACATGTGCCACAATACCACTGGGGCAACACCATCTGATTTGTGCCTCATATTCTAGGAACAATTCTTTTCATTGCCTTTGTATGACTCTGCACGGAGCAGCATTAGTTAGTGCCTGCATGGGTGTATAAATTATGCATCTGTGAGTTCATATTCTTGTGGTATTCGAGAGACTCCTAGATGTATGTCTGTGCATTTTTTTGGAGGAGGAAGAAAGACACAGGGAGGGTCTGGAAAGAGAAGAGAGTCCAGAGAAAGTGATAATCTAGAGGTTTATAGTATGTTTGCTGTTGTGAAGTGCTGTCGAGTTGGTTCCGACCCATAGCTAACCTGTATAGGGTTTCCAAGGAGCAGCTGGTGAGCTTGAACTGCCAATCTTGCAGTTCAAATGGTTTTGTAGTCTGACACATTAACCCACAGTGCCACACTAGGACTCTGAGTCCTGGTGTTTCTAGTATAGCAGCATCCAAAATGAGAATAAATATGGTAGTAGAAGAGTTCTGAGGGAAGTAAGAGTCTCATAAGATCTAAGGTGTTGTATTTGTCTGAGTCATTTCTCCACCTCTTCTTCCTATACTAGCCCCTCTCTATCTGTACTTCTTCTATAAAGCAGTTATTTTTACAAATAATAAATAGACTAAAATCGCTGTGAACAAATTTCATTAGGAAGCTTTGAAAGGGTATGTTTTTAAAATGTAAAATATCTCCTTCTTTGCCTCGACAAGTTTTCACATGCTTATGTATGCCCTTTGTCTATACTATTTGTCTCTTTGTCAATCCCTATTGCTCTTACCCTAAACCTCTCATGTTTGATTGTATCTTCTTAGGGAGATTGAGAGCATAGTTACCAGACGGGACTGCCAATTTTATTAAGGAAGCTTTAAATTCAAACTTTGGTGGCTGATAAAAAAAAGTTGCTAGACGGTAAAACAGATGTTATAATGGACACCCAGTCATTGATCCTCTAATTTCAGATTAATTTTGTGTTAACATACTATTTGGAGAGACAATGGAGACTGGAAATCTAGTAGAGGAGGGACATATTAACAATTGCCCAATCATAATTGAGTAAAACAATGTTTAGGAGGAGACCAATGATGATAATTAGCCACAACTTTGACAATCCAGCTATTTACAAAACTTTCCAAACTGTGTGTAGTAATGATGCATAACCATAGACACTTCTAATATTTTATGGAAATGGCCTCATGACTGAAATAAGGATAAGGGTGTAGTTATTCAAGATGAATTCTCCTAAACAATGAAAGTTGAAAACATGTGCCAGAACATAAAAGTGGCATGATAAGAAATACTGGGCAGACAGAAGTAAGGAATGTGTACTGCAATGACCTAGATATTGCTTCTTTCAAGACTCTAAAGATCTTATATACTGAATAACATTTTTGTTGATCTTGAAATACTCAAAGAGAGTATTGTCGTTATCAAATGCCACTGAGTCGGTTCCAACTCAGAGTGACCCTGTATAGGATTTTCAAGGAGCAGTTGGTAGGTTTGAACCCATGCTCAAAAGTGAATATAGACGCTGGAAAACCAGCTATACAAAGGGGTTGTTGTTGTTGTTGTTAAGTGCCGTCGAGTCGGTTTCGACCCATAGCGACCCTGTACAGGGTTTCCGAGAGTGTAAATCCTTACGGGAGTAGAAAGCCTGATCTTTCTCCCACGGAGCAGCTGGTAGTTTTGAACCGCTGACCTTAAGGTTCACAGCCCGATTCGTAACCACTACGCTACCAGAGCTCCTTATACAAAGGGGTGGAAAGGTAAAAATCTAGATACACACAGTTAACATTAATCTATGGCAAAAAATTAGCAATGTTTTGCAATTCAGTCGATAATTTGAAAAGGAGAAAAAGAATGAAAGATTATTTTATTAGAAGAAAACCCCAGCTTTACTAGCATCACATACTAAACTAGTGCAAATGTTTTTGTCGGAAAGGAGCTATACTAGGAAACTGAAAAAAAAAAAACCCTAATGTGGAATATATATATTTATAAGTACATAGATACATATGTGGTACATTGTGATTTAGCAAAGTATTCAGAACACTCATTTTTGTGGCTAAGTTGGGAAAATATAACTTGCATGAAGAGTAATTTGGATTTCTATATGACTGTAAAACTATCCTCCCAGTGTTTGGATTAATGGATTTATGCCAGTCTTATAATAAAGCTATCTAATATTGAGTCATGGATCCCTCTGTTTTCAAACTTTGTATCAGTGACTTAGTTGACAATATCATGCTATAGGTTTATTTCTGGGAGGGAAACCTCATAAATTTTCTGCTGGCTTTAAATTTATAATTTGCAGATGTTAAACACATATGCCCCTCCTCCCAAACTTTTTATTACTTTCTTTTCCTTAATTGCCAGAAAATTTGATGTTGGCTATCTTGCTGAAGTGTGGTACCTGAAAGCCTACAATCTCTGCACCCTTTGAAGAATCTCTATTCTGTTTATTCTTCATGAAATATTTAACTAGTACCTAAGATATTTGAAACAATGGTAGAAAAACAATCCTTAGTATTTCAGCTTGTCATATGATGTGTTCTATCACAACAAAACAATGCACTTTTATAAGGAACACATTCAGTTTCATTAAGCCACAGAACTGTGGTGAGACGTGTGCGGCTGCAGCTGTTATGTGCTGTCAAGTCAGTTCAGATTCATACAACCCACATAGGTTCCTAGGGCTGAAAAATCTTTGTGGGAGTAGAAAGCCTCGTTTTTTCCTGTAGAGTGGTTGGGGTATTCAAACTGCTGACCTTGTGGTTAGCAGCCCAACATGTAACCCACTACAGTAAAACATCTTGCAGCATCAAGTTGGTTCTGATTCATTAGTAATCCTAAGTGCAACAGAATGAAACATTGCCTGGTCCTGCACCATCCTCACAACTGTTAGTAAATTCAAGCCCATTACTTCTGACACTGTGCCAATCCATCTTGTTGGGGGAATCTTACTGTTAATTCTGATCCTCCACTTTACCAAGTATAATATCCCTCTCCAGTGACATGTCAACAGTACAAGAGATGAAGTCTTGCAATCCTAGCTTCTAAGGAGCATTCTGTCGGTATCGCTTCCAACACAGACTTGTTTGTTCTTCTGGAAGTCCATGATACTTTCAGTATTCTTCACCAATGCCATATCTCAAACAGATCAATTCTTTAGTCTTCCTTATTCACTGTCGAACTTTCACATGCATACAAGGCAATTGGAGATAAAGTGGCTTCTGTCAGGCACACCTTAGTCTTCAAACTGATATCTTTGTTCTTAGACACTTTCAAGAAGTCTTGTGCAGCAGATTTGCCTGACCCATTATATTATTTGATTTCTTGACTGCTGCTTCCATGAATATTGATTATGGATTCAAGTAAATTGAAGTCTTTGACAACTTCAGTCTTTTCTCCCTTTATTATGATATTGTCTATTGGTCCAATTGTGAAAGTTTTTGTTTACTTTACACTGTGGTGCAACCATACTAAAGACTGTAGTATTTGATCATCATCAGTAATTTGTTTAAATCTTCTTCAATTCCAGCAAACAAGCTTGCATTACCTGCATAACACAGGTTGGGAATGAGTCTTCCTCCAATTCTGATACCATGTTCTTCTTCATACAACCCAGTTTCTAAGATTATTTGCTCAACAGTGTACGGATTGAATAAGGATAATGAAAGGATACAACTCTGTTGCTTGGCTTTCCTGATTTTAATCCATTCAGTATCCCCTTGTTCTGTTCTAGCAACTGTCTGTTGGTATATGAACAGGTTCCTTATGAGTAAAATTGAGTGTTCTGGAATACCAATTCCTCACAATGTTATCCATAGTAGGACCTGCGTAAAAGGAAAGCCTGCCTTCCAACACAGCTGACTTGCATTATCAGCTCGAATCGGGCTACGAACCAGAAGGTCAGCAGTTCGAAACTACCAGCTGTTCTGCGGGAGAAAGATGAGGCTTTCTAGTCCCGTAAAGATTTACAGCCTCGGAAACCCTGTACAGGGTTGCTATGAGTCGGAACTGACTCCATGGCACATAACAACAACAACAACAGCCTTACTGAAGGAGCTCTGGTAGTGTAGTGGTTACGAATAGGGCTGCTAACCTCAGGATCAGCAGTTCAAAACTACCAGCTGTTCCGCGGGAGAAAGATGAGGCTTTTTGCTCCCGTAAAGATTTACAGCCTCGGAAACACTGTACAGGGTCGCTATGAGTCAGAACTACCACCACAGCCTTACTGAGCCATATAGCTTCATTTGTGGTGATCCTCATTTTGTGCATTATTGAGTCCTCTCCTTTTCTCCTGTAACCACTTGCATTAGCAGCCTCCAGTTTGCCTCATTGTTTTGGCCTGGTCCCCACTCTTAGCTCTGTCTTTTGATTCCTACTTTGATCTCTCAGCAACTTTTCTCAATGAGTCTATGCACGACTTTTTGGATCCCCATTGAGATTCTTACTGTTTTATCACTAACCATCACACAGTGGGATGTAGCATCTCATGTAGACTTGAAAACAAGAAAAAAAAAAAAGCTTATTCTTTTCCTAAACTGCTGATTGTGATTCTGCTAGCACTTTAGCAAACAAGTATTCAACAGCCAGGCAAGCTTTATTTATTAATTTATTCCTCATGGACAACTCTATCACATCCAAGTTTATCCATGTATAAATAAACATACACATATCCTTTAGTTTCTTTATATTTTTAAATTACAGATTTTTTTTAAAAAGAAGCAGTAAAATGTAGTAATAAAGTATATAGTTTTTGGAGCCAGGCAACTAGTATTTGAATCCCGTATCTCTACTTCTTGCTACTTAGATATTCTTAAGCAAGCCAACATTTATCTGACTGTCTTATCTTCCATAAAATGGGCATAATAATAGTTGGTATTATATTATGCTGTTGGGATGGAGTTTAAATTGAATTAGTTATATGAAAAAAAAATAATAACAAGCACAATAAGCTCTTAATTATCTATGTGTTTATCTATCTATCATCTATCTATCTATCTATCTACCTATATCTATCCTATCAAGTAAACAATTTAAAAGGAATAAGCCTAAGAAATACTCAAGGTTAAAATATGGTGCCTAGGGTTCCGGTTTGCCAGGGTGGCCAG
>NW_006408576.1:11521327-11532970 GCF_000296735.1 Chrysochloris asiatica
AGAGAGAAACACTGTAAACTGATGATATATAGCGGGGATAATAATCAATGTAATGAAACAAGCTATATGAATGGTTGAATATGAAGCTGATGATGTGCCCTGTAAACTTTCACTCAATGCAAAATAAAAACATTTAATTAAAAAAAAAAAAATATGGTGCCTAGCATTAATTGAATATTCACTATGTCTCCCTCACCTATTAAATTATCTATTTAAATTATACCTCTGTAATTTACTGTTTAGCATCAGAAAAAATATGAAGAGTCTATGGAATTATTATTTCACCTATAAAATGGACATAGGATATCTTCTTGGAATTATGACAATAATATCAAATGTATATTAATTGCTAATAAAATATTACATGGATATTATAAATTTTACTATTGTTGTTATTAACAGTAATTACTTTTACTATGGTGGAAAGAGATTGTACTGATTCATAGAAACTATATACTAGCTTATATAATTATTGATATTTGATTATTTCCTAATATAGGTCAAAAGGATTCTGCAAGATTGGCAGTTCAAACTTACTAGTATCCCCTCAGAAGTAATACAAGACTGTTCCCGTACAAAATTTACAATCCAGAAGCCCTATATAGGGCTGCTGGTGTGGCACTATAGGATAAGGACTGGACTGGTATTTGTAAGGTTGTCAGTTCACATCTACCAAACACTACTCAGAAACCCTTTACAAGGCCACTATGAATTGGAACTGATTCAAAGATACAAAAATAAAAAATGAGTTGGAATCACCCAATGGACTTTGGGTTTACTTAGGTCATGGAGACCATTTGTAATTTAATATGGAGTCCTAATACGATAAGCACTTGACTGCTAACTGCAAGATGGGCGGTTCAGACCTGTAGCTACTCAGCAGAAACCCTATACAGAGTTACTGTGAGTCAGAACTGACTGGATGGCATTTAACAACAACAACAACATGGCATGGATTTCTGATCAACATGGCATGGATAAAGCAGTAGCAAAAATAAGACAACATAGCCTTTAAAAAGAAGAACAATATACAGATTCATCTTATTTTTTTATTTAAAATCTAATTAGATAGACTTTATGTTTTTTTGTTAGATAGCTGAGCAAATTAAAGTTAAGTACAAGTAGTTTATTTTAATAATATTACTAATACTGAAATCAAACCAAACCCACTGTTGTTGAATCTATTCCAAATCATAGTCACTATATAGGACAGAGTAGAACTGCTTTGTGAGATTTTCCAGACTGTAAATCTTATGGAAACAAATTGCCATACTTCTATCCTGCTGGTTGGTCTGAATCGCTGACCCTTTGCTTAGCAACTGAGCTCTTTAACCACTGCACTACCAAGGCTCTGTGTATTAATAAGAAGGAAGAGAAAAAAAGAAAACATTCTAAAATAAAGTGCTGAAAACCTTGGTGATGACATGTGACTTAAAACTGCTTTTCCATTTAGGCAGCTTTAACAGAGCTGAATGTTTTGTTAGCTCTATCCCCTTCCTAGCTCTATAGAGCCTTAGACTATAAAAGACTATATTTTTAAAAGTAGACCCAGTTCCTTTTGTTGTTGTTATTTGTTATTTATTTATTTCTTTGAGGAACAATAAAAGGGTCTCCAATTAGTTGCAGGTGCAAATATTATGCATGCAATTAATTGTCTTCAAATAGTTAATTATGGGCAGAATTGGCTAATTTGGGGTGCAATTAACTACTTGCACTTATTCTGAGAATGCCCGTAGACAATTGTGTCTGCAATTAATTTACAAGAGCCATTACAGTGAAAACCTTGTACTATAAATCCAAGAATAGAGTGGGAGAATTTTTTAGAAGCAGGATTTCACTGTGGGTTAATTGCATTGACTCTTCCCTTTGACTTTTCTATGCAGGTTGACTGTAAATGGGATTTCTACAAGTTACTTACTTGATTTGTGCAAAATTGCTAGAGATGAGGAGGTTGAAAAGGATTGGAAAAGCTAGCTGTACAGTCTCTGAACCTGAAGGGTCCTTGAGTTGCCAGGCCTGGAAGTCCAGGACCCTAATGTATTTTCAATGTATTAATGCTCTATATCTAGGTGCTATAGCAGAAGCTCTGGACTGCTAACTGCAAGTTCAGCAGTTCAAACCCAGCAGCAACTCCTTGGAAATCTTTTACAGAGTAGCTGTGAGTTGGAACCAACTCAACCGCACTTAACAACAACAGTGTTCCCAATTGTTAATGCAAATTATGATTATTTTTATTCTATTGTTTTTAGTTTTTGCACATTTTTTGACAAAGCAAGACAAGAGCGTTTGTAACAATGTAAATCCTCAAATCTTCCTCAACAAGTTCAATGTCTAAATAACAAACCTTTATAAATTATTCATGCTTATATACTTGTGAGCAGTGATCAACTGCTAAACATATCCTATAAATGATAATACAGCTTTAAAATTTACTAAATTCTTTCTGTAGGTCAGCCTCTGAGTTAAATATAGTTGTTGTTGTTGTTAAGTGTTGTAGTTTGTTCCAACTCATAGCAATCCTATACAAAATTCCTTCAAAGCAGTGAATGGTGGGTTTGAATAGCCAACTTTGTAGCTAGCAGACAAGTACTTACCCTACAATGTCATACCAGGGTTCCAAGTACGGTGATTAAATGATCATTTATACTACTCAGAATAAACCTAGGTATTAGGCACTCTTATTATATACATTTTACTTATACACTCAAAGAAGTTTAGTAACTTGCTGGTAAATGGTGAACCTGGAACTTTATACCATATCTGAGTGACTTCAAGTCTGGATCTTCACAGCTACGCTATATTAATTTTTTTCTAATTGGAAGGACACTTCAATCTCAGTCTCATTCCATCCAACTTCTTCATTGGACAGATGGGAGAACTGTGGCTCACATAGCTTGTTGAGGACAAGCCAGGCTTAGAAACCAGATTTCCTGCTGCCCAATCCAATATTCTTTCGGCTAGAATGTCCTGCCAAAGTAAAATTCTGTGAAGTCAGTTCTGTCCATTATCTGTCCAGTTTTCATAAAGGATGGTTTTCCTGTGGAGTCTCAGATGTTTAAGTGTCTGTGCATTGGGCATTGATTGAAAATGGCATTCCATTGAAAATGCCTCTGAGGATTATACATGGATTTCCAGCAGGGAAGGGTTAAGGTTGCAATGATTTTGCAGACTAGATCAAATGTTCTTGAGAGACCATTCTTCACATCTTATTTCTTTAGCACTAGGATAGGGCAAGTAATCAAAGGTGACAAGCTTTCTCATCTGGCCCCACTACCAGAATAGGGTAGCCCATATGCACATTGATCTGCAGTGGCAGCTGCCATCAGTTTCTTTTGCAGAAACTCTAGGCCTCACAAGGCCTCATCATGTTATTGGAAGGAATGAAATAACAAATGTGCCACTATAAAAAATTAAGACAAAAGTTTTCTCTCCAAACATTTGATTAAATCACCTTGAGTTATTGGGTAATTGTGACATAGTTTCAATCTCCTTTAATGACTCTTCTCTGATACTCAGATATGGCAATGCAATCTCATTTTATGGTTGCTGGTCTAAGTGGAATTTTGGTTTGCTGTAGTCAGTTGAGGTTTTGAGAAGCTGGAGGCATTCAAGTGGGAACATTCAGTAAATTAAGTACTGTGTTATAGAAGGTCTCTGACTGGTGGGGGAGGTACACAGCAGCACAGGGATTATAAACACTCTTCTCTTGCAGTTTTTCTTGGACTCTAAGCCACTTTCTTGTAATAGAAGTCAAAAAAAGGGGTAGGAAAAGATTCTACTACAATTTATATATATTCTATGTGTCTGACATTTTGTGCACTATATCATCTTTGTTATGATTGTTGGTTGCTGTCCATCTTGCTCCAACTGAGAATATTATTTATAACAAAATGAAACAATGTTCAGTCCTGTGTCATCTTCATTATCTTTGGTATGTCTAAGTCCATTTTTGTGACTATTGTGTCAAGCCATTTTTTGTGGATTTCACTCATTTTTGCTGACCCTCTATTTTAGTAAACATGATGTCCTTTTGTAAGGGCTGGTCTTTCTTGATGATATATTCAAAATAATGCAAGTACCAGCACCTCACATGACAGGAAATGTATATCATCATTTAAAATACAGGACAAATGAATCTAGTAGAAATTTTAAATTTTGCCAAAATCATAAACCACATCATGCAGAAAGACCTGGAAACAAGGAAGTCATGAGGTTGAAGATAAAGACAGTTGAGGTCATGTGGCACATTCTTTGGGAGTTTCTGAAAAATGGTTCTGAGTAAGACTGGATTCTTTCAATTTTATGTATGATCATGAAATAAAAGACTTTCCTCCCCAACACACATAGATATTATATCACTTTACTTCCAGGAAAGTGTGTAGCACACAGAAACATCTTGCATTTATGTAAAATCGTTTAAGTGAACACTATGTCTCATTTCATATTTTCTAAGACTTCCCACCCCATGGCATGATAAAAAACATGTCTGTTTATAAAAAATGTGGATCCTATAATATTCATCCATAGCTAATATTAGCCATCTTATATTATAGTAAGTGGTTTCACTTGTATAAAATATTCCAGAAGGCTAAGAAATTGGTTTTATTAAAAAAAGAAAATGTATTGATTTCTGAAAAGAAAGACTTCGCAAGGCAATATCTTGCAAAAGCAAACCCTTCGTTTAAAATTACGTTAGATCTAATTTTGAAGAAGTGGATAAATGTATCCTAGTATTTCTTCTTGTCGTATCCTGCATGACACATATAGATAAGAGTTATTGCTTCAGTCACATTTATATTAAAAGAGAGTTAGCCAAATGAGTAAAATAAAATGTAATTGCTTTAACCTAAATTGTAGGTTTTGAGAGCAATTAATAGAACTGAAAGTTGAAAACTGCTTGTTAAGCAAATCAAAGATCAAGGAATATATTTCCTTTATTGAATGTCAGTCCTGTGTAAACCAACCTACACAAATCATTTTCCTGTTTGAAATATAGCAAGTGAGTAAATGGTATTCAACAGTAGCTGCTGCTAACTACAATATAAAATTCTCATTCTTAATTTTAGGTTGAAGTACTGAAGGAGTCCTAAGTACGTAGGTGTCATGGTGTGACGCTGTGGAATAATGCACTGGACCATAAGCTTGGCTTGAACCTCAAGGTCAGAACTTCAAATTCACCAGCTACTTCTTGGAAAGTCCTTAAGTGTTACTATGAGTCAGAACCATACGAAGGCACTTAAAAACAGCAAAAATTACTGAAGATGCAGGAGACATACACAGGCTTTAGAATCAGAGTAGAACTGTACTTGAATCTAAATTGTGCTCTTGATTAGCCCTGTATGCAAGAACACTTACTTAATTCTAAGCCTTATTTCTCTCATCTGTAAAATGACATTCATGTCTACCTCATATTGAAATCTGCGTTGAAGGAAGCACAGCCAGAATGCTTCTTAGAAGCCAGGATGGCCAGATTTTGTCTCTCCTACTTTGGATATATAAGGAGCTCTGGTAGCGTAGTGGTTATGAATCGGGCTGCAAACCTTAAGGTCAGCAGTTCGAAACTACCAGCTTCTCCGCGGGAGAAAGATGAGGCTTTCTACTCCTGTAAAGATTCACACCCTCGGAAACCCTGTACAGGGTCGCTATGGGTGGTAACCGACTTGACGACACTTAACAACAACAACTTTGGATATATAATTAAGAGGGACTAGGAGCTCTGGTAGCGTAGTGGTTACGAATCGGGCTGCGAACCTTAAGGTCAGCAGTTCGAAACTACCAGCTGCACCGCGGGAGAAAGATGAGGCTTTCTACTCCCGTAAAGATTCACACCCTCGGAAACCCTATACAGGGTTGCTATGGGTTGGAACCGACTCGATGGCACATAACAACAACAACAGTCTCTGGAGAAAGACATCATGTATGGTAAAGTGGAGTGTCAACAAAAAAGAGGAAGACCAATAACAAGATGGACTGGTACAGTGGTAGCAGTAATGGACTCAAGTATAGCAATAATTATGAGGTTGGCACAGAATCAGGCAATGTTTTATTTTGCATAAGTTCGCTCTGAGTCGGTACCAACTCAATAGTACCTAACAACAGCAAAAATAGAGAAGGAGTTCTGGTGGCACTATAGATAGTCATTAGGCTGCTAAGTAAAAGATCAGTGGTGCAAACCCACCAGCCATTCCTGTTGATCCATAAATGTGCATGTATTTAGTGTTCCAGTTCATATGTACATGGGTTTATTCTTTTTAAAATATGTTTAAACACGTGTCTACAATCATTGGATGACTGCAAACAAGTTGTATCAGTAATGCACTTGTCTTAGTCTAGTTAGCATGCCTTCCATAAAAAAGTCCAATTAAAATAATGACTTCTGAGGGAATCCTCTGGGCCACTTAAATTCAAGGCAGAGAGGTTAGCTCAGAAGGTTTTGGCAACTGTTCTTTAGGGGATTTCAGGGGGATAAACCTGAGAAGTTTCTCAAGGTACGCAGGATAATCATAGGAGCTTATGGGGAAGAAGTTTGAAGAAAATTGAAAATTACATAGGCAAGAAAAGGGCCAGGAAATTTGCACCAAGGGATTTTTTCCATAACAAAAATACATCTGGTTGTTCTGAATTCCTTATAGGAGACTCTATAAGAATTTCATGGGAATCCTTACCCCATCTACTCTACAACCTGATCATGTCCTTCAGACTTCTCTTTGTTTCCCAAACTCAAAGAATAATTCAAAAGTCCATGATTTGATAATGGATAAACAAACTTTGGTAGATTCACACAATGATATACTGTGCAACCTTAAAGAATAATGATGAATTTGTAAATGCCTCATAACATGGATGAACCTGAAGGACACTGTGCTGAGTGAAATTAGTTAAAAGACAAATATCATATGGGGCCATTATTTTAAAAGCTTAAGAAAATGTTAATATATGAAAAGAAGCATTCTTTGATGGTTATCAGGTGTGGGAGGGAGGGGAGAGTAATTAACTGGCTAGATGTGTCACATGTTAGCTTGGGTGACAAAGAAGGCAGTATACAAGGAGGGGGAGGACAATTCACAAGAAGAGAGTGGATAGCAGATGAACAATGAAGATAGAATGTTCTGATGCAGCATCCAAAATTGAACTCACATAGGTATTATATATTCACCCATTTGTTGTTGTTAGTGCCATAGAGTTGGTTCTGACCCATAGCGGTGCTGTAAAAGGTTTCTGAAGAGCAGCTGGTCAGCTTGAACCACTGACCTTGCAGCTGGGTACATTAACTTGAAGTGCCCCACCAGGACTCAATTTAACCATTTAGAACACTCTAATCCTGGGAGTCCTGGTGTGGCGCTGTGGACTAATGCGTCAGATTGCAAAGTGGTTTGCAATGCAAAGTTGGAGGTTCAAGCTCACCAGCTGCTCCTTGGAAACCCTATACAGGGTTGCTATGGGTCAGAATTGACTCGATGGCACTTAACAACAACAACAATCCTGGTGTGACACTGTAGGATTAGCACTGAACTGCTGACTGCAAGATTGGCAGTTCAGACCTACCAGCCACTGTTTGGAAACCTTATTCAGAATACTATGAGCCAGAATCATCTCGATGGCACTTAAGAACAACACTATTTGTTACCTGAATTGAGGAGCCCCAGTGGCACAGAGGGTTAAGCATTGCGCTATGAACTAAAAGTTCTGCAGTTTGAACCCACCAGTCACTCTACAGGAGAAAAGTTGGATTCCTTAAAGATTTATAGCCTCTGAAGAATTATGGGACAATTCAGTTCTGTCCTACAGGGTCATTACGGGTTGGAATTGACTGCATGACATTGGGTTTGGTTTCGGTTGCAAATGAGTTGACCCTTGCAAGGAAAATGAGACATGCGTCAATATATTCATTTAACAGCATTGAAGTATAAGAATATGGCCTGTGAAGTTGAAAACAGGGTTTAAAGTATAAAACTTGGCCCTTGCTGATTTCTGTTGTTGTTAAGTGCCGTTGAGTCGATTCTGACCCATAGATACCCTGTATAGGGTTTCCGAGGAGCAACTGGTGAGCTTGAAGCTCCAACTTGGAAGTTTAAATGGCTTTGCAGTTGGGCGCATTAACCCATAGCACCACCCCAGGACCCCTAATATAGTAGCTCATCAAAAATAAGTGTACACAGTATTCTTGATGTTTAGCAAACATTGATTTTTAGTACATTACAACTCATAATGACCCTAAATTGATTCTAATTAGTTAAGTGCCGTTGAGTAGGCTCCGACTCATGGTGACCCTGTGTAAGGTTTACAAGGAGCAGCTGGTGAATTTGAACCACCAATCATGCAGTTCAAACAGACTTGCAATCCAGAGCATCATCCCACAGTGCCACACCAGGACTCGTTGTTATTGTTAAGTGCCGTCCAGCCGGTTCTGACCCATAGGGTTTTGAAGGAGTGGCTGGTGAGTTTGAACTGCTGACCTTTGTGAATTAAACCGACTTAGCAGTCCAGCTCATTAACCCACAGCGCCACACCAGGACTCCATTGACCCTATGGTGGTGGTGCTTCTGTGCCGTCGAGTACAGGGTTTCTGAGGCTGTAAATCTTTACGGGAGCAGAAAGCCTCATCTTTCTCCCACGGAACAGCTGGTAGTTTCGAACTACTGACCTTGCAGTTTGCAGCCCAATTCATAACCGCTACGCTACTAGAGGTCCTTACTGACCCTACAGGGCTGAGTAAAATTGCCCCATTGAATTCCAGTGTCACCAGTCTTTACTAGAGCTGGCTGCCACATATTTCTCCTGCAGAGTGGCTGGTGGGTGTGGACTGCCAACATTTCAGTTAATGCCTGAGTGTTTAGTTATGGCACTCTATCAGGGCTCCTTTTAATTTTTAATAGGTAGCAAAAATTTGAGGAAACTCAGGGCCTAATTTTCATATCTAGCATCCTACAGTGCCATGCCATCTCTTGCATTCATACAGGTCTCAGAGGAAGGGAGACTTGTGTTAAAAACCAGTGGGTCTCCGGGGAAAAAAAATAAATAATAAAAACGGAATTGCCTGTCTAACAAATCTATTGCAAGGTATAATTCTCAAAGAAAGAACAATGATTTTTCTCTTGAATCGTCCCAAAGAGAGACTTTAGTTCATCTTATTATTATAAATAAACATACAGTCATTATGTTTATCTTTTTTCAGAGTAGACCCTAGACCAGCCACTGGAATATAATGGAAAGATATTATGCGTCTTGGGAGTCAGAGTCCATTAAATCTTGGCTCCTCAACTTGATACAATCCTGATATAATCAAGATACATATAAGATATAATCCAGATACAATCAAGATGTTCTCTCCTAATCCTATCAATCCTGGTATAATCCTATCATTCCTGATATAATCAAGATATATAAGATATAATCAAGATACAATCAAGATGTTCTCTCCTAATCCTATCAATCCTGGTACAATCAAGATAAGCTTTCCCAAGATGGCGGCTCCTGGAACAGCTGAGTGTCTTGATCCAGAAAATAATGAATTTCTGGATTCTCCTGCAAATTCCCCAGCTATAAACCTTCCGAACCTCCAAACATACCTTTATATTTGTTACAGAGTTCCAACACCAACTCATGAGTCCTCTTGACCCGGTATTCCGTGTTGTTGTTGACCGAGCTCGTCACTGCACGTCTACCCGATCCGCCATCTTCAAGGAAGGCCTGGTAGTGTAGTGGTTAAAAAAACCTGGCTGCGAACCCCGCGGTCAGCAGCTCAAATCCTCCAGGCCCTCCACATGAGAGAGATGAGGCTTTCCGCTCCTTGCAGTTAAACAGCCTTGTGGCCCAATATTCCGTGTTGTTGCTGTTGGATCTCCTCCTACAGGTCTCGCTGCTGGAAGTTCTCACTGGCTGCTTTAAGTTCTCGCTGGCTGCTTTAAATTCTCGCCGGCTGCTGGAAGTTCTCGCTGGCTGCTGGAAGTTCTCGTTGGCTGCTGGAAGTTCTCGCTGCTGTTAGTTCTCGCTGGCTGCTGGAAGTTCTCGCTGCTTGAAGTTCTTCCCCCTAGATAGTTGAAAGAAATAAAATGTAGTGTACAGTTCAACTGTCCTTGACATGAACAAACAGATTTTTAGAAACACTGCTACCTAAAGTTTTCAGTTTTAGCTTTAATAATGATGCCATTACTTGATATTACTGTTGTATAGTGCAAAACACTACATTAAATGCTGTTGGTTGCATATTGTACTTCATTTTCAGCTTGAACTTCATGTTGTTGTTGTTGCTATGTTCCGTGGAGTTGGTTCCGACTCATAGTGATCCTGTACAAGGCTTCTGAGGCTATAAATCTTTACAGGAGCAGAAAGCCTCATCTTTCTCCCACAGAACAGCTGGTAGTTTCGAACTGCTGACCATGAGATTAGCAGCCTGATTCGTAACCACTAAGCTACCAGAGCTTCTTGTTCTTTCCTTTGATCTGGGATCATTTCAGCAGAGTATGAGATGAATAAACCTTTCACACCTTTTCAATGCTTGAGTTGTAAAGTTATAATAATGATCATTGAAGGGATCCTGGTTTCCGTTCAGAATGGCTATCTGGACCACATGAGATCACTATACCATCTTCATTTTTTAGGTAAGCAGCACATTTAATCCCAAACCTGAGTCACTGACACAATCATTGAACTGCATGAGGAGTCAAATAAGTGAAGAAATAACACATTATAAATGTGATAAAAAGCCTGTATTATTTTAATTGGTAAAAAAAAAAAAAAAAAAAAACCACACACAAAAAAGTGTAGAAAGTTAATTCATAGCCACAGTCCTTTTGTCTAGCTTTCATCTCTCTCAGTCTTTGACTATTTTAGAATAATTTTGTTCATATTCTGTTGGTATCATGAACACAGGTATATATATTCATTAGTTTTAAAACAGACAATGCCATTTTTTCAAACAAACACAGTTCTCCATATTTTGATCTTATGTTCCAGGATCTACTTCAACAAACCATACAAATTATGATCTTTTTATGTTAGATATGTCTAGACATTTAGATTAGAATAAACATTTAACTGTTCTTTTGCAGTATGTGGTCAATTATAAAGAAAATTTTGAGTTTTAAGAATTAAAGTATATTCTCATTATCTAAAGAGTATTGAGTCTTCATTTTTTGTCACCCCCTCATCTTCAGATACCCTCATAAAGCATAAACCTGAGATTTGTAAATTTGAGCACCCATTTGTAAAATCAAAGGAAAGGTTTCCCTGATACTTAGCATTCTGGTCCGTCTTCAATTTTTCTTTTTTTTTTTTTTTATTTAATAGACTCCTGTTGAACATCTAAGGAACCTGGGTGTTGTTGTTGTTGTCAGGTGCCATCGAGTCACAACTGACTCATAGCGACCCCATGCACAGAAGAACGAAACAATGTCCGATCCTGGGCCAACCTCACTAACGCTGCCACACTTGACACCATCAATGATGCCACTTGGCCAATCCATCTCATTAGGAGCCTTCCTCTTTTTCTCTGACCCTCCACCTTACCCAGCATGACATCCTTCTCCAGCAACTGTTCCCTCCGGACAATATGTCCAAAGTAAGAGAGACGAAGCTTAGCCATCTTGGCCTCCAAGGAGCACTCTGGCTGCATTTCTTCCAAAACAGATCTATTGGTTCTTT
>NW_006408576.1:11533905-11534812 GCF_000296735.1 Chrysochloris asiatica
TAGCCGTTTCTGTATTACCTTTAGCAAAACTTTACTCGCTTGAGATATCAAAGAGATTGTCTGATGATTTCCGTATTCTGTTGGGTCACCTCTGTTGGGCACAAATATTGATCTCTTCCAATCAGTCGGCAGATAGTGATCTTCCAAATTTCTAGACAGTGATGAGTGAGTGCTTTCTGTGCCACCTCACTTTCTTGAAAGATTTCAATTTTCATTCCATCAACTCCTGGAGGCTTGTTCTTTGCCAATTCTTTCAATGCATTTTGGACTTCCTCCCTGAGTATCATTGACTCTTGT
The DNA here is from genome assembly GCF_000296735.1 of Chrysochloris asiatica. NCBI lineage: Eukaryota > Metazoa > Chordata > Mammalia > Afrosoricida > Chrysochloridae > Chrysochloris > Chrysochloris asiatica. The sequence goes on from NW_006408576.1 coordinate 11,534,203, forward strand.
TCATATGGTACCTCTTGAAATGGTTGAAAAAATTGAAGCCTCGACTTTCTTTATTGAGAGATTCTCTTGGCAAATTATTAAATGATGCAGAATGCATCAAGAAAAAATGGAAGGAATATACAGAGTCATTGTACCAAGGAACCCGGGTAGCATAGTGATAATGCATTGGGATACTAAGCACAAGGTCAGCAGTTCAAATCTATCAGTGCTCCAGGGCAAAAAGATGAGATTTTCGGCTCCCATGCAATTTACTGCCTTGGAAAGCCTATGCAGGGTCGCTATGAGTCAGAACCAACTTGAGACAAACCCCCCAACATTCACCCACCACACCACCATATTATCTACTATATAACATACATGATAGGTACAGAGTCAACAGAAAGTGTGGACTCTGCTTTGAGAAGCCCACTGCACAGGAACAGGTTCATTATACCGTAATGGGCTTTGTTGTTGTTATTGTTGTTCTGTTTGTCTTCCTTTGTTGAGTTCATGATTTTTGTGTTCTGTCTTGTGACTTTCCTCATAGTTTTAATGTTTTCATGTTCTTCTTGGATTTTCATTCTCTTGGTATGTTGTGAAGTCTTAATTTTCTTTGAGGTTGCCTCATAGT
>NW_006408576.1:11537247-11538116 GCF_000296735.1 Chrysochloris asiatica
TGTGGTTCCAAGTTTTGGAGCTCTGCCCTGGATCTGCTTTGACTGGTCTGTGTTATTGCTCTGTAATGGGCTTTTATAATGGAGTGAACAATGTTGAGATCTCTGTTTAGGATAGAGCCTCTGGATACTAATTTAAGCACAAACCAAAAGTGGAGTAAAGGTAAATACAAATAAATTATCATAGTGCACACTGTCCTTACCTACTTTTCTTAGATATAAATCTATATGGTGTATTGCCAATTTCCTTGGGAAATATGTGGTTTTGCTGGTACTGTAAATTCCAAAGTGTTCTCTTAAGGTATCTGCATTGTCAAAAGCTTTCAAAAACTCATCAATCTTTGAAGAACAAACTCTGTAAACAGATAGTCCTGTCTGCTTACAATTTATGACTAAATATTCTCTCTATTCTTTTTATGATTCAGCCAGGCTAAGTTGGTTAGTATTCTCTAAATACTCTGTGTGATTTCCAATTTGGTATCTTTGTACACACTTTTTCTTCTCACACAACATGTTCTTCTCCCGTCTCTTCATCTGTCTGAAACTAATCAGTATTTGTGGTCAAATAAACAAAGCTCTTTTTTGCTTCTGATCATAATGAGATTCTTAAGGAAATGTTGAAGTAAGATTAATTTGAATTTAAATCTTTTTTCTTAAAGTTTTCATGTGATGTCATTGAATAATTTCCTTAATTTCACTGATCTTCAGATATCCTCACCTGAAAAAATGGCAAAACTAAAGGTTATTTCATGGAGTTACTGAAACGAGATTAAATAAATTACTAAATAAGATCGCCAAACACTTGTTCAGTGTTAATCTAACTGTCTTTTCAGGTCCTCTAACATTTATACTTAATTATATTAATTGAAAAA
>NW_006408576.1:11540952-11556674 GCF_000296735.1 Chrysochloris asiatica
CAATCAAAAGCCTTTATGTAGTCAATATAGTATAGGTAAACATTTTTCTGGTGTTCTTTCTTTCAGCCAATATCCATTGGACATCAGCAATAATATACTTCGTTCCAGAGCCTCTCCTGACACTGCCTTGAACCTCAGGAAGTTCTCTGTGAATGTGTGCTTGCAGCCATTTCTGTATTACCTTTAGTAAATCTTTACTCACATGGGATATCAAAGAGATTGTCCGATTATTTCCACATTCCATTGGGTCACCACTCTTTGGAATGGACACAGATATAGATCTCTTCAAAAGAGTCAGCCAGATAGTTGTCTTCCAAATTTCTTGGCAGAGATGAGTGAGTGCCTCCTGTGCCACCTCACTTTCTTGAGAGATTTCAATTTTTATTCCATCAATTCCTGGTGCCTTGTTATTTGTCAGTTCCTTCAATACACCTTGGATTTCTTCCTTCAGTATCACTGACTCTTGAGCATATGCTACGTCTTGAAACAGCTGAACATCAAACATTTCCTTATGGTACAGTGACTCTCTGTATTACTTCAATCTTCTTTTGATGCTTTCTGCATAATTCAATAAATTGCCTAGAGAATCTTTCAATAACAAAAGTCGAGGCTTGAATTTTTTCTTCAGTTACCCAAAGCCTGAGAAATGATGAGCATGTTCTCCCTTTTTGGTTTTCTGACTCCAGATTTTTTCACATGTTGTAGTAGTTTTTTACTTTGTCTTCTTGAGCTGACCTTTGATATTTTCTGTTCAGCTCTTGGGCCTCCTCATTTCTTCCATTTGCTTTAGCATCTCTATGCTGGAGAGAAAGTTTCAGTAACTCTTCTGACATCCATTTTGATCTTTTCCATCTTTCTTGTCTTCTTAATGATGTTTTGCTTTCTTCCTGTGTGATGTTTTCGATGTCATCTATACACAAACAACAGTATATGTATGTATATATATATACATCAGTATATATATATATATACCACTTGTCAGTTGTCAGTCAGTTTGTTGTACTGTGGTGGCTTGTGAGTTGCTGTGATTCTGAAAGCTATGCCACTGATATTTTAAATACCAGTAGGGTCATCCATGGTAGACAGGTTTCAGATAAGCTTCCAGAGAAGGACAGACTAGGAAGGAGTGACAAACTACTTCCGAATATTTAGTCACTGAAAACCTTATGAATAGCAGAGAAAAACTGTCAGATATAGTGACAGAAAATGAGCCCCTCAGGTTGGAAAGCACTCAAAATGTGACTGGGGAAAGCTGTCTTCTCAAAGTAGAGTTGACCATGATGACATGAATGGAACAAAGCCCATTGGAGAAAAGCCCATGGGACCTTCATTTGCTGATGGGGCACAACTCAAAATGAAGAGAAACAGCTGTTAACATCCACTGAAAATTGGAATATGGAATGTACGAAATATGAATCTGGGAAAATTGGAAGTTGTCAAAAATGAAATGGAACATATAAACATCGATATCTTAGGCATTAGTGAACTGAAATAGACTGGTATTGGCCATTTTGAATCTGAGGACCACATGGTTCACTATACCGTAAAAGACAAATTGAAGAGGAATAGTGTTCCATTCACTGTCAAAAAGAACATATCCAGATCAGTCATGAGGTACATCATTGTCTGTGATAGGATAATATCCATGCACCTACAGGGAAGCCCAGTTATTACCACTATTACTCAAATTTATGCACTAACCACTAAAGTCATTAAGGATGGAATAGAATTCTACCAACTTCTTCAATCTGAAATTGATCAAACATGCAATAAAGATGTAGTAATAATCACCAGTGATTGGAATGCACAGGTTGGGAACAAAGAGGAAGGATCAGTAGTTGGAAAATATGACCTTGGTGGTAGAAATGATGCTGGAGAACGCATGATAGAATTCTGCAAAACCAATGATTTGTTCATTTCAAATACCATCTTTATACAGGATAATAGACAACTATACACATGGACCTCATCAGATGGAATATATAGAAAACAAATTGACTACATGTGTGGAAAAAGATGATGGAAAAGCTCCATATCATCAGTGAAAACAAGGCCAGGGGCAGACTATGGAACAGACCATCAATTACTCATATGCAAATTCAAACTGAAGCTAATGAAAACAGGACCATGAGAGTCAAAATATGACTTTGATATATCCCACCTTAATTTAAAGATTATCTGAAGAACAGAGTTAATACATTAAACATTAAAGACTGAAGACCAGAAGAGTCATGGGATGACATCAAGAACATCATATATGAAGAAAGCAAAAAGTCATTGAGAAGACAAGAAGGAAGAAAAAGGTCAAAATGGATGTCAGAAGAGACACTGAATTTTGCTCTCCAGTGTGCATCCAGAGTGCTCCTTGGCAAACTACATCTCTCATACTTTGGACATATTGTTAGGAGGGACCAGTCGGTGGAAAAGGATATCATGTTTTGCAAGTTGGAAGGTCAGAATAAAAAAGGAAGACAAGCAACGAGATGGCAGCTAAGTGGCAGCATCAATGGACTCAAGCGTGGCAATAGTAGTGAGGTTGGCCCAAGATCGGGCAGTATTTCGTTCTGCTGTGCATAAAGTCGCTGTGAGTCAGAACTGACTCGATGGCACCTAACAACAAACAACATATACATGCATGTATGTATATACTGATGTTTGTTGTTAATATATGCTGTTATATTTTGTTGTTGTTAAGTGCCTTCAGTGGGGTCTGACTCAAAGCAACCCTGTATCTATTTTCTGAACTTTACATCTTCACGGAAACAGGTGGTCTCTGTATTCTCCCATGTAGGGGTTGGAAAGCTTGAAGCACGGACATTATAGTTTGTAGTTCAAAGATTATCATTCTGAGCCACCATATTTGGAGCTACTACCATGTACATATATTAGGTTCTGACTCATAGTAATACTGTATAGGATTTCTGAGGCAGTAAATCTTCAGAAGAAAGGCTCATGTTTCTTCCTCAGAGTGGTTGGTGGAATCAAACCACTGGGCTTGCAATTCCAGTGTTTTTCCTAAAAAGCCCCCACACTCCCACATGTATGTGTGTGTGTGTATATATATCCACCTTGTGCATTAAAACAATTCCCTAAAAGGCAATGCAAATAGAGTTCATGTGCCATAGAAATTTATTATTAATATTTTCTAAATGGCTTTGGTATATCTAAAATAGCACTTATTTTAATAAAGCTATTCATACTCTTTAATAACTTTTAAGACTGTATGATATTTCCAAAATAGTACTTTTAGTTCCGACTGCCCAGAAATATCATTGTGCTTTGTACTTAATGTAAACATCAATTTTTTCATTTCTCAGATTTTTATGGAGAAATTTTATTTAAATGTCCAAATAAAAATAGTCTTGTATGTTCTTAATTTAGATAGGACATTCATATAACTCATTTTTCATCTCTTGGTTTTATGGGTAAAGAGATATACACAGGATATAATCTTTATTCGCCATTCTTTCAGAAGTTTTTTTTCTCTTTCTTTTATTAAATTAATCCCCAAATTGTGTTTCTGACCACTGAAAGTGACATTAGATTTAAAGACTTATCAAAAATTAGTGAAAATCTGAGAATATACCTAGTGTTATTACATTGAGCAGAATGTTGTTGTATTTGTTAGGTGTCATAGAGTTGGTATCAACTCATGGGGACCCCTTGCATAACAGAACAAAATATTGTGCCAACCTCACAATCGTTGCTACATTTGAGCCAATCATTACTGCCACTGTGCTAATCCATCTCATTGGGGGTCTTCTTCTTTTTCTCTGACCCTCCACTGTACCAAACAGGATATCATTCTGTAGTGATTGGTCCCTCCAGACAATATGTCTAAAGTATGAGAGACGAATTCTGGCCATACTGGCTTCCAGGGAGCATTCTGGCTGTACTTCCTCCAACACAGATTGGCTTCACATTTTGGAAGTCCATGGTACTTTTAATATTCTCCTCCAAAACTATAGTTCAAATGCATCACTTCTTCTGTGGTCTTCCTTTTTTGCAGGCATGTGAAGCTATTGAAAAGACCATGGCTTGGATCCGCAGCACTTTAGTTATCAAACTGACATCTTTGCTCTTTAACACTTTAAAGAGTTCTTGCACAGCAGATTTGCCTAAGGCAAAAAATAATTTGATTTCTTGACTACTTCTTCCATGAGAGTTGATGTTTGATCTGAGGAAAATGAAGTCTTTGATAACTTCAGTCTTTTCATAATTTATCGTGATGTTGTTTATTGGTTCGGTAGTGAGGATTTTTACTTTCTTTACACTGAGGTGTAACCCATATTGAAGGTTATGGTCTCAGATCTTCATCAGTAAGTATATTAAGTCCTCTGTGTTTTCATCTTTCCTAATTTTAAACTAGTCAATGTTCCTTGTTCTGTTCAAACAACTTTCTCTTGGTCTATGTACAGGTTCCTCATGAGTACAATTAAGTGTTCTGAAATAGTCATTCTGTGAAATGCTGTCCATAGTTTGTCATGAGCCACACACTCAAAAGTCTTTGTGTAGTCAATAAAGCACAGGTAAACATCTTTCTGATACATTCTGATTTTATCCAAGATCCATCTGATGTCAGCAATGATAGCCCTTGTTCCATTTCCTCTTCTGAATCTGGTTTGAACCTCTGAAAGTTCTCTATCAATGTAATGTTACAAGCGTTTTTGAATTATCTTTAGCAAAATTTTGTTGGCATGGGATATTAATGGTATTGTCAAATGATTTCCACATTCTGTTGGGTCACCTCTCTTTGGAATGAACACAATATGTAACTCTTCTAGTCTGTTGGCCAGGTGGCTGTCTTCCAAATTTCATGGCATAGAAAAGTGAATTCCTCTAGTCCTTCATCAGTTTGTTGAATGATTTCAATTGTATTCCATCAATTTCAGGAACATTGTTTTTGCCAATGCATTCAATGACTCTTGGACTTCTTTCAGTATCATTACCTCTTGAACATATGCTATATCTTGAAATGGCTGAACCTCCACCATTTATTTTTGGTACAGTGACTCTGTATTCTTTCATCTTCTTTTGATGCTTTCTGCATCATTCAATATTTTGCCCATAGAATCCTTCAATATTGAAAATCCAGGCTTGAATTTTTTACTATTCCCTCAGTTTGAGGAATGCTGAGCATGCTATCCCGTTTCGGTTTTCTAAATCCAAGTCTTTGCATAATTCTTTATAATATTTGATTTTGTCTTCTTGTGCTGCCTTTTGAAATTTCTATTCAGGTCTTTTGCATAATCATTTCTTCCATTTGTTTTAGCATTTCTATGCTGCAGAGGAAGTTTCAGAGTCTCTTCTAACATTCATTTTGGTCATTTCCTTGTATCTTGTCTTCCTAATAACCATTTATTTTCTTCCTGTATGATGTTTTCTATGAGCTTCCAGACAAAGACAGACTAGGAAGAAAGAGAGATAGACTACTTCTGAGTTATTTAGTCATTGAAAATCTTATGAATAAAATGGATTTTAGTCACTGTCAGCACCAGAATATTGAATATTGAAGCATGATGACGAACACCAGAATATTGACAGATATAGTACTGGAAGATGAGCCCCTCATGTTGAAAGGCCCTTAAAATAAGACTGGTGATGAGCTGCTACCTCAAAACAGAGTTAACTGTGATGGTAAAAATGGAATAAAGCCTTTGGTACCTTCATTTGCTGATGAAGTACAACTCAAAATGAAGAGAACCAGTTGTAAATATCCATTAATAACAGCTGTAAATATCCATTAATAATTGAAATATGGAGTGCACAAAGTATGAATTTAGGAAAATTGGAAAGTGTCAAAAATGAAATGGAACCCATAAATGTCAATATACTAGGCACTAAAGCTGAAATGGACAGGCACCGGCCATTTTGAATCTTACATATACATGGTTTACTATGCCAGTAATGACAAATTGAAGAAGAATGGTGTCACATTCATCATCAAAAAGAACATATCAAGGTCTGTCTTGACGTACAATGTTGTCTGTGATAGAATAATATCCGTATGCTTTCAAGGATACTGGGTTATATGAAGAAAAACATGGCATCAGGATTAGAGGAAGACTCATTAACAACTTGCAATATGCAGATGATACAACCTTGCTTGCTGAAAGTGAAGAGGACTTAAAATACTTGCTTATGAAGATCAAAGACCACAGCCTTCAGTATGGATTGCATCTCAATGTAAAGAAAACAAAAATCCTCACCACTGGACCAATAAACAACATTCTTATCAATGGAGAAAAGATTGAAATTGTCAAGGACTTCATTCTTCTTGTATCAACTATCAACACTCATGGAAGCAGCAGTCAAGAAATCAAACGATACATTGCATTAGGCAAATCTGCTGCACAAGAACTTTTTAAAGTGTTGAAGAACAAAGATATCAGCCTGAGGACTAAGGTGCATCTGACCCAAGCCATGGTATTTTCAATAACCTCATACGCATGTGAAAGCTGGACAGCAAATAAGGAAGACTGTAGAATAATTGATGCTTTTGAATTATGGTGTTGGAGAATATTGAAAGTGCCATGGGCTGCCAAAAGAACCAATAGATCCGTGTTGGAATAAGTGCAGCCAGAGTGTTCCTTGGAGGCCAAGATGGCCAAACTTCGTCTCTCATACTTCAGACATATTGTCAGGAGGGACCAGTCGGTGGAGAAGGATATCATGTTTGGTAAGGTGGAGGGTCAGAGAAAAAGAGGAAGACCTCCAATGAGATGGATTGGCAAAGTGGCAGTATCAATGGGCTTGAGCATGGCAACAATTGTGTGGTTGGCCCAGGACTGGGTAATGTTTTGTTCTGTTGTGCAGGGTTGCTATGGGTTGGTACCGACTTGATGGCACCTAACAACAACAACAAAGAAGATCAATTTAATACAACTGTTATTCAGATTTATGCACCAACCACTAAAGCCAATGATATTGAAATTGCAGAATTCTGAATTCTATCAAACATATAATCAAGATGTAGTAATAAATAAGTCTGATGTAGTCAAGATGTAGTAATAAAAAAGTCTGAAATTTATCAAACATATAATCAAGATGTAGTAATAATTACTAGCAGTTTGTAATGCTGAGGTTGGAAACTAAGAGGAAGGATCAGCAGTTGAAAAATATGGCCTTGGTGATAGATGATGCTAGAAATCACATGATAGAATTTTGCAAGACCAATGACTTATTCATTGCAAATACCATCTTTATACAACATAAAAGACATGTGGACTTCACCAGATGGAATACACAGAAATCAAATTGACTACATCTGTGGAAAGAGACAGTGTAAAAGCTCCATATCATCAGTCAAAACAAGGCCTGGGGCAGACTGTGGAACAGACCATCAATTGTTCATATGCAAGTTCAAGCTGAAGCTGAAGAAATGAAAACAGATGCTTGAGAGCCAAAATATGACCTTGAATACATCCCACCTGAATTTAGAGATCATCTGAAGAACAGATTTGATGATTTAAGTAGAATATTACCTATTTACTCCAGTATCCTCAAAGTCAGTAGAAGAAGCATATTTTTGTGACTCATATTAAATTTTTACAAAGACAGTATCACGGGTCTTGAAATAATTCTATTTTAAGCAATGCGAATGAATTATTGATTTATATTTGTATATCCAAGCAGTGATAATTTTAATTGTCAAAGCCAAACATTAATGAATTCTACCCCTCTTTGGTAGTGTAGTGGTTACTAATTGGACTGCAAACCTTAATGTCAGCGGTTCAAAACTACCAGCTGTTCCATGGAAGAAAGATGAGGTTTTCTGCTCCCCTAAAGATTAACAGCCTTGGAAACCCTGTACAGATTCCCTATGAATCAGAACTGACTCCACGGCATGTCACGATCTTCCTATCTAGCTGTCTAGCTATCTAATCATCATAATGTGTGAAAATGTGTTCAAATATGCATATATTTATTTTGCTTGATTCACACTAATATACACAAACTAATCCAAACCAGCAAAATCCACTTTAGTGATTACATTCTAGTACAAGAATTGAAACTCTCCATAAATGTAAATATTCTTGGTGAAGGCTAGAAACTCCACAGATATCCAGCATACAAAGACACTCCAAATATGTAGGGTTGTTTAGCACACACACACACACTTATGACCCACCCAGTGGTTATGTAAAATCTTTAATTTTTAATAATTTTACATATTTTACACTAGTAGTATTGATGAATTTATGCTTCATTGTACAGACTCTAGATTTCAAATGAATAACTTTCATTTAGTTAATAGCTACAACAGAGCAATAAAACTGAAATAGTTTATGACTTTCAGGACATAACCTGGAACCACAGACAATATATATTTTATTACATTGCATTTTGCAGATCTATGAAGCACACAAAGGATTGCACTGCTATTCTGGAGTCCAGGGTTGACACTGAGGGTGATGGGTGTGTGGATTGTTTATTTTCTTCCTTTTTGGCTAAAAAAATCCCTTTCTCTTGTGACTAGGCATAATTCTGTTCTAAAATATCCACATAAGTGTGATAAATGCAATTATGACTACAGAAGTAAGCTATTTGATACAGAATAGAGGCAGATATTTTCATTTCATTTCAACTTAGGTTGCTACTTCCAACACAAATGAAAAATGAAAAAGAAAAAAAAAAAAAAACCTCCACTTGTGTTATAAGCATCAATAATTATTTTTGAGGAAACATATGTCATTAGAAATGTGGAATGAAGGAGAGTATTCAAATGGAACCATGGCTGGGCTTCCAAGTGTTATTGTCCTGCCATATTATCTATTAGGAAGAATCCAAATGATGTTATCCTTCCTCAATTACTCATATAGCTTCTAAATCCTGCTTCTTGTCTAGGCTTTAGGATAGGACTCTGAACCAAGGACAGAGGATGAACCCTGATTCTGTATTTGGACCATCTAAATAAAAAATGAAGATAATAGAGCTTCAGAAATTGTTAAGGGCCAGAGGGAAAGAGTAAGGCAGCCCCAGCTTTTGAAATGAGGAAAGGCCACTCACTTTTATGCTGCACCTGCTGCTTGAGAAGTGCTGTATTATTGAAGAGGCCTGTGGTCCGATCTGCATATCAAATAGCTGATTTGCAGATGAGGTCATTCATTTTGAGGTCTGTATGTTTGCTGTGCTGGGGATGGGCTGTTGCTTAGCAGTAGGCCACAGTGTCCCTACAGGCTTCTAAAGTCCACAGCCCCCCTTTTCCATTCTGGATTCAAATCCTGGATTGACAGAAATAAATAAATCTCTGAAATATCTAATACATTGGTAAATTCAAATCATGAGTGATAATATGGACAATCAACAAGGATTTTCATTAATGACTTTGGTTCACCAGAGTAGATAGATATTGTACAAGTAAATAAGTACAAGAGGGATCTAGGTAACATTTCCCATCTCACTATTAATTACAAGGATAATGATTTAGCTAATAAATATGGTGTTGAAGAATAGCTTACTATTTGGACATGACCTGAAAGGGGAAATAAAAATATAAATGTTACTTGTGTTTAAATATATAAATATGTTAAAATTTAAGATTTGGATAATTTACTATAACTTTCCAAAAAATCTGCTGCTAATATTGTTGTTAGTGCTACTGAATCAGTTCCAACTCATAGTGACCCTGTAATGGGGTTTCCAAAAAGTAACTGGTGAGTTTGAACATTCAACCTTTTGGTTAGCAATCCAGTACTTATTCTACAGTGCCAAATATTTCTTCTAATCTGCTGGCTATTACTCTATGTGTGTGCATGTGTGTGCATACATTTTAATATGTTTATAAATATACATATGCATAAATAAGTTAATTTATCTGTATCTCATCTATAGATGAAGTCTGGTGTGGCACTATAGGATAATGCATTGGACCACAAAGGCAGTTTGAACAGCAAGGTAGGTGGTTCAAAATAACCAGCCACTTCTTGGAAACCCTATACAGGTTTGCTGTGAGGAGGAACTGACTCCTGTCACTTAACAGCAACAAAACCAGCATATTTATAGATAAATGGATAGAGATATTAGATACACAATAATTAGTTCAGGACCATTTAAGATAAAGCCTTTATGTTAGAGGTGTATTTCTTACCATAGAGTTTTTCTTGGGGCAAACTTGTTGTAGTTCCTGAGTTCATTACAGCTTTTCCAACTGTTGTTTCTGATTATAAAAATGGCTTTTCTGATTGGGAACATGCTATGGAGGTTAAGGAAAACTTGTTAACCTAGTCATTAATAGCAGTAATAATGCAGGCCAATAGCGAGAGGATGAAAAGTTCAGGGTTTGTGGGTTTAAGCAGGCAACGTATTTTAAAACTATGGCTCAAGATATTAGTCCATGAATTACCTTAGGTATCTACCTTGAATGAGGAAAAGCTAACAAGATATAGAACACTAAAATTTGCATAATTACAGAATTATTTTAATTCAGTGTGGTCAGTAAGGAATATTTTCCTGATTGCTAAAGGGCAATATAAGCCTGTAGCTGTTAAGTGTCATTGAGTCAGTTCTGACCCATAGAGAGACCCAGTATAGGATTTCTGAGGAGTGGCTGCTGAGCTTGAACCACCAACTTTGCAGTTCAAACCAATTTTGCAGTCCAGTGCATTAACCCACAACACCACACCAGATCTGTAAAATATGGAAATAATTAAATACGGCTTTTGAAGATTAGTAAATCTATTGGTTGACCCTGGTGGTGGTGATTGTATGCGGAGGATTCAGTTCTGACTCATAATGATTCATAGGGTTTCTGAGGCTATAAATCTTTGTGGGAGCAGAAAATCTCATCTTTCTCCCACAGAATGGCTGATAGTTTCGAACTGGTGACCTTGAGGTATGATACAATTTTTAATGTATTATACAAGGAGCTCTGGTAACGTAGTGGTTACGAATCGGGCTGTGAGCCGCAAGGTCAGCAGTTCGAAACTACCAGTGGTTCCGCGGGAGAAAGATGAGGCGGTCTGCTCCCGTAAAGATTTACAGCCTCGGAAACCCTGTGTAGGGTCGCTATGGGTCGGAACCGACTCCACGGCACTTAACAATACAAATAACATAAAAATATGAAAATAATGAATTTTATTTGCATAACTGTGTAGATGTGTAATTCATTTCAAATACTTCATTGCAACTGATCTTCCCTTTTGTCCTACATAAAAATTGAGACTCAGAGAAATTATGATTTAGTCAAGGTCTCATAGTAAGTGCAGGGATAGAACTTAATTCAAATCTTCTCATTCTTGGTTTAAAGCCTTATCATACATTACCTATTCACAGAAGTTAAGTTTATCTTAGACACATGTTTATTTGAGAACTATAGTAGCATAGTGGTTATGAATCTGGCTGTGAACCTTAAGGTCAGCAGTTCGAAACTACCAGCTGCTCCGTGGGAGAAAGATAAGGCTTTCTGCTCCCTTAAAGATTTACAGCCTCGGAAACCCTGTACAGGGTTGCTGTGAGTCGGTTCCGACTCCACGGCACATAACCACCACCACCATAGAATGAACAAATAAGAAATGGTATTTCAGGATAACAACATATCCAAACAGAAGGAGGTATATATTGATAGGAAGTAATTCATATTATTTTTTGCTTTGTTTTGTTTTATAAGTTTTTATTGTGAATTGAGTGATAGTTTACATGGGAGAACATCAGTTTTACACCATCATTTCATTATGATGATTACATCTCCTCTGTGCATCATCATTCGATAGCATTTGCTTCTATTCCTTCTGTTTTTTGGTCTTTATTGGAGGGGGTGGGTGGGTTGTACACAAAAGCACTCAGGAATGTATAGTAATTTGAATAACCCAAGGGCACATTCTGCAAGCCTGCCTCTTGGCTGTCAATACTCAATCTTTCTCTTTCCAGGAGTCTAGAGTCCTAATTCATATTGTTTTAAAGCAACATTTAATATATATATATTTGTTATTGTTGTTAAGTGCCATTGAGTTGGTTCCAATCATATTAATCCTCTATAGGGTTTCTGAGGCTATAAATCTTTGTGGGAGTAGACAACTTCATCTTTCTCTTGAGGAGTGCCTGGTGGACTTGAACTACTGATCTTGTAGTTTGTAGCCCAGTACTTATCTTACAGAGCCATCACACTCCCATATATAAACATATATAACCATGTGTAAACATACATAATCGTAGAGTTTTCTAAATTACATTCTAGAAATACATTCAGAGGCCATATATGTACTGGAAGTCAGTAGACTTCAGTTTTTACTATGAAACTTGATTGTGAATAACAATCAAATACTGACCATCATTAACTAAAGATGCACTTTTGAAAATGTAAAATAAAATACTAAAATAAGGAAAGCTTAGTAAGGCAGGGTGCACTTAAAGCCCAGAGAAGTCACATTTGCATTGTATAGAGTCTGATCTTTGATCATTTATACAGACCAGAAGCTCTTAAAAATTGAGGCTCTTGGTTATAGGTTATTGAGCTGTTGGCAGACCTTGTACCTCAGATGATGTTCTGAGAATTTCATCAATTCATATAGCAGTTAAGAGGTTAACTCCAATCATCTCCTAGGTAACGAATCATGTGGTTCTTATTTGTTTTCTATTTAATAAAGTAAATCTTGATTGTTAGTTAGAATTCTTTCATCTTTCAATCAATTTGTTACTACTTTGAAACATAATTCTAAATAGAATGTGAAAACTCTAAGAATATTTTCCATATTACAAATAAAATAAAATTAAAGTGGAGATCTGTAGAAATTCTCTATAAAATTGAATATTTACAATCAATAAGATTAAAATAATTTAAGCATAAAATTACCCCAAATTGTTTCTATCTTGTGGAAACAATTTACCAAGCTCTGTCTATCTTCTTTTCACTAAAGAGAGATGATTAATGTCTGTAAATTATATATAATTTGATTTTAAGGTATTAAACATTGTGTGATACAATTGCCAGACATTTTATTTAATACCTCACTATATTAATAATTAAAAACCAAGTTTTAAAAAATACACCAAAGCAGAGTTGTATATAAGTCCCATTCACAGACACACAAAAAAAGATTAATTCATTCAGTTTTCCTTCTCTTTCAAAAATGTGTTCCTGTATGTTGGAAGTAAGTGTTGACAACTGGTAATATGAAAACAAGCTTAATGAGTAATTTATGTGCACTCTTAAATTTAGAGAGGGTAAAAATATATCCACTGTAAAAGTGCTCAGATTGAAGGGAGAAAAATCTTATTTCTCATCCTACATAATAAAGAACCAACATCCTTGGCCATAAACTCACATATAACCATCATGACAGCTATTTTGCATTCTGTTCTCCAAGACTAAGCTTCTCCAAACTGCAGTTTTGTTCCTACCCAAGATATACCAGTAAACCACCTTAATGTTGGTTTCATTTGTTGCTTTTATTTTTGTCTGACTATTGTTGCCAATATACCTGACAACTTTTTAAATAGACAATTTAAAAAGTTTATCACTTTATTGATGAATTGGAGAATGCATGGGCATGAATAAGCTTTGAATATAATATTCAGTTCATGTGGTATCATAAGATTCCACAATATAAAATCAGTATTAATCTTTGGAAATAAACTGGGAGATAAGTCATATAAGGAACTATAAGGAAAAGCCAGTGGTTGCTAAACTATATCTTTAATTCCAAAGAAGGTCCTTATTTATACCCTACAGTCAGGATATTTTACATTTTTTATATTTACAAAATTTCTGAGGTAGGCTTTTGCTATTGTAAAAACCAAAGACAAGAACTTTTTTTTCCCCTCACCCCTTAGCAACCTCCTAATATTTTCTCATCCTCACTCTGCTTGTGATTAGAAAAATCAACAACATGACCCCCAAATCCCAGAATAGGCAACTCTGAGAAATTTGTGCTATTTTTTTCTTTTGTATCTAGTATATATTCTAGTGGCATTCTCTGATGTCCCTACACCAATGATGCATAACCCTGTGCTTTTCTTAATAGGATTTATGCTTGTCGGCTTTCTATATACCCTGCCATGGTAGATAAAGGACGAGGCAGAGTTCCCGTGGTAACCATAGCCACACCACTCCCAACTGTTGGCAAATTCTTCCTAAGCATAAAATAGGCAATGTGAGGGAAGAATGTGTCAGCTTACACATAAACATGACAGATTCATATCTAAAAGCAAAAGTTATCCACCATCAGATTGATTTTAGATTTTCTGACTGTTTGGTCAGATACTTCTACTAGATCCTCCAATTGAAACATCTGTGACTGGAAAACAAGAAAATCTTAATTCTTTCCAGATCCAAACCCATTTTTAGTCAAATGTCACCCAGCCTCCATAGAGGGCTCAGAAAGCACAATTCTTTATGCATCTGCTCAAATTGAAAAGGTTATTTCACTGTCTTCAAGATGACTCTTGAGCTGCCGGCAGAGCTAAGGGCTGTGCCCTGAAAGGAGGAGAGTTGCTAGGAGCTAAGACCAAGATTTCAGACAGCATTGGTTGGAGTTATCTCTAATTGACAGCTCCTTACCCTCAGGGTCTAATTCTAACCTTGAGACCAAGCCTATAATGAGAGGGCAGCTTTCCATCACCCCTGTTTTCTGGCTAAGGCAGAGAGATTACTGGAGGCCTGTTTTCCTCGGGTTTTGTTATGCTTCTTTTAGGAGGGAAGCGCTGTGAGAGACACAGCTGGCCGGCTGTCTGCAGCTTGAGCTTGCTTCAGTGGGCCCTTGTCTGATTCATGCCACCTGAATAAACTTTCTATTCCAGTTAAGATGGTTTCACTTTGAAGTAATAAGGGCATGCAAGAAGGAGAAGCCTTCACTGAACTTTGAAATGATTTGGAATCTAAGCAGGAAAGGTGGATTTCTTACATACACACGCACAAAATGGTGGAGAGGGAGGAGCGGAGAAAGGAAGGAGAAAAAGGAAAAGAAAAGAAAGAGAACACTGGATCTCCACATTTCAGTGTGAACTATCTCCCCCCACTGCGATTAATGACTTTCACTAAAATCCGTGCTTCTTATAAGATATTATTTAGGACTTGAAATCAAATAGTAAGGTAACATCTAACAAAAGGAAGAGATTAGCAGGTCAGCAATAGGAGATATTTACATGTGACTGATTCTGCAAGTGCACTGATTTATTTTTCCTGACCAAAACAACATAGATCAGTGCAATGTATATAAAGCCTGAAGCTAATACACTGAATGAGGTTGACGGATTTCTTGCATTTGCAAGGCGTCTATTGAGCAACACAATGCAAGATTATAATAGGCTCATGTGTTTAGACTGATAAAGTCAACAAGGAACACATATCTGATACTAGGAAATATCATTCCTATTTCTCTCACACTTCCTAATCCATACCACTTAAGGCCAATGGCCAATTTAAAAAAAAAAAAAAAAAAAATCTGCTTTTTGAATATAAATGTTGTAGTTTCCCTAATTAAACCTGATCCCATATTTTCCATAACAGGAGAGTTGTTATTTTAGGGTCTTATCTGACTTAATAAACATATTATAAACATGGAACATACCATTTTATTAGGGAATGCAATAATTGGAACCAGATATATTTCTTTTTCACAAAAGAAGTATTCCTGAATATTTATTTTTGTTTGGGTGGGTCTCTGGAATATTAAATAAGGGAATACCTGCAAAATCAAGAGACTATTTATCCATTATGATTATAAACATCCTAGAAACTAAAGTCATGTATTTAACCTAATAGAGAATGATATGCAAAAAAAATA
>NW_006408576.1:11557444-11565734 GCF_000296735.1 Chrysochloris asiatica
ATTGCTGACCTTGAGGTTATAAGTCCAACTCATAACCGCTACACTACCAGATATAGATATATATCTGATATATATATATATATATTCAGATATATATCTATATACACACACACACACATATGTGACTTAAACACACCAGCCAATCCTTGTAAACCCTGCACATGGTGGCTATGAGTTTGAATTGACTCAATGACAAACAACAACATATGGCATAAATACATGAGGCAAAGAAACTGAGAATACATATATGTACGTATTCACATATATGTCTGTTTTTCTTAAATATTTGACAATAAGTTGAGCGCAACCTATTTCTTTACTGCTGAATACTTTAGCATGTTTGTTGTTTCTTTTTTGCAGAAAAACAAAACAAAACAAGGTCTTACATAATCAATGTGCAATGATGAAAATCAGGAAGTTTTATATCAGCGAAAAAGGTAAGCTCACAACCTATAATCATATTTTCTTTAATTGTCCCCTAAATTGACATTTAGAGTATGTTTTCCAGTCCCAGATCAATATCACATACTGCATTTAGTTATCTAGAGATGTGTAGTCAACTTCACTAGAAGAAATTTAGGAAAATTATGATAAACACTGAAAAACATTATCAATTTTTTATTTATATTAAAATAAAAATTTATAGAAAACAAATATCCCAAGTGATATTTCTAAAGAGTTCTGTTATGCATGAGCTAAGAGTCCTGCTAAGGAGCTATAGGATCAACATTGTACTGCTAATCACAAGGATTATGTTTAAACCCAAGAGTTGCTCCTTAGAAACCCTATTTGTTGTTGTTGTTGAGTATGGTTGGGTTTGTTCTGACTCACAGTGACACTGTATAGGATTTCTAGGAAGTGGCTGATTAGTTTAAACCACTGGCCTTTCTGTTCAAACTGATCTGTTGGTCCAGTGCATTATCCTGTGACACCATACCAGGACTCCTATGCAGGGTCGCTAAGAGTCGGAATTGACTCAACAGCATATAACAATAGCAACAAGGGAGAAAAGGGCACTTACTCATCTAAAGGAAAAAACCAATAGGCTCAATTTAAGATAAATGTCTAATAAAATATTTCATATTATAAAAAAAGAGAGGCATCATTCATTATAATATAAATGTAGTTATCAACATGTATATTTATAGGAGATTCTAACATATGAGCTTTCTTTTCCACGGGAACCCCATTCTCCCTCTCTCAACCTCCATTACAGGTTGCAAGATGGAAAAAGGTCATGAGTGAGAAGATAAAGAAATTTAGTATTAATGAAATGGCCCATTTATTGTAGAGAGAAATGGGAACTTTAATTTAATTTAAAAAGATAAATATTATTTATTGTTCTGACCATTATTTTATGTTTGAAAAATGCTCTTTAAATTTAAAATATTTTCTTTTGCTCTTCTGGTAACTTGGCCTTGTTAGAAGTTAGTCTTCCTTTCTCTACTTCACTCCAGTCATCCAGAAGGAGAGGATGGACATGCTTTTCTATATGGTAGTAGCTTTTGTGTGCATACTTGTAGATGTTCTTCCTGAGTTTTGAGAGCATAGACAATTTCCATATAACTGTATGCATGATCTCAACTTTAAAGTTTATATTTCTAGCCTCCTCCTAAATCTCTGTGAATAAGTCCAACTTAGATGACCATCCTAGATTGGTAAAAAGCCCTAAGTTATTTCTTTTTCATGTTATTCACTGATACAGGGGAGACAGACATTCATTGTTGCTTCACATTATAAAACTTTAAATGTATGCACACATATCCAGTTTCATTTTCTTAACTACAAAATAAATAATTCTTTCTATATTTGAAGTAGTAGGAAGCCAATAGCACCTTGAGTGACATGTATGTCAATTTTCATATATCCCTATGCACAGTTAAAAATGGCATACCTGATTTGCTCATGGTCACTGATTCATTTACAAGTCAGTTTTAAGCTCATTTTTCAAACCTTTGCATTACTGTTTCAAAGGAAACTAATACCTGACTCTAGGTCACAGCCAATCAGATGAGGTGTGATTTCTGATATGGGTTTCTATTCGAAGGTGGTTGCTTCTAGCAAAGGAAACCCCTCAACATTAAAAAGAAATATTCAGAATTGTTTGTGACTAGCTGCTTAGTAGATAAGGACTTGTTTGGGTTCAATTGAGTATGTTTTTAGGAACAGTTGCTGACTTTGACCTTTTCTTCAGACTGGGTTGATGGGATTAGGGAAAATTAGTATTCAGTTTATTCCCAAATATAATAAGCCAGATAGAGATAGCATGCTTTTAGTTATCCAGACATGCCAATGCTGAACTGATGTATCTAAATGAGTCATTGAACATTGGAAATCACGTTCTATAGATAATTGTTATAAAATGGTTTTGTTTTATTTTATTTTTAAAGAGTGTAAGCAGATATAAACCAAGTTCGATGCGTGTCATAATCAGAGTAGTCATTGGTTACTAATCCTTACTTATCCTATATCGGCACCCTCACAGATAATTGACAGATCATATGCTCACATACCAACAGATTTTAAATAGTATCTTCTAAATTCAATATCCATCCCTCATCTCTGATATAAGAAAAAGAAGTATCCTTAGCTTCTAGGGAAAAGGGGCTAGCAAATGAGTCTTTAATCATAATGGACTATGAAGAAAATACAATTCAAATATGTATCTTAACGGCATGTGGTCCTAAACAAAGAGACTTATTATGAAAAAAAGCCCACAGAGAAGTTTGAATTGTCTGATAGTCTAGATGTTTTTTAGTCAATAGCTTACATGGAGGTATTTTGACACACTTAGGGGTAATTATATTTTATCTTTTAAATTTAGACATTCATCAGATAAGCCATCTGCTCAATCACACCTGTAATGCTTACCATATTTCATGTGTCAGTGTATGTATACCAATACCATGGAACCCCACATAGACTCCAAAAAGCCCTGCCGTGTCCATGAATTACTCATGAGAAAATTATATTTACCTTAGAACTACCCCTGAAACATTGACAGAGAGCATAAAGGATTAAAAATTCTCATTAAGTGTTCATTTTTTTCATATAGTACATTGTTGTTGTTAAGTACCGTGGAGTCGGTTCCGACTCATAGTGACCCTGCACAGGGTTTCCGAGGATGTAAATCTTTACGGGAGCAGAACGCCTCATCTTTCTCCCACGGAACCGCTGGAAGTTTTGAACTGCCGACCTTAGCAGCCCAATTCGTAAACACTACGCTACAGAGCTCCTTCATATAGTACATAGGAACGTCCAATTTATCCATTCTTTTGGCTTAAGATCTCAAAAATGGCTCCTGAGCAGCATTCAATTATTGAATGCTATTTATTCTGAACTAAGGTAGCGCTTAAATAGGGCTGCTAACCTCAGGGTAAGCAGTTCGAAACTACCAGCTGTTCCGTGTGAGAAAGATGAGGCTTTCTGCTCCCATAAAGATTTATAGCCTCAGAAACCCTGTACAGGGTCGCTATGAGTCGAAACCGACTCCCTGGCACATAACAACAACAACATAACATAATTATATATAATTTGTTACTGAACCATAACCCCAAACCAAACTGATTATTACTGAGTCAACATGACTCATAGCAACTCTTCAGGAGAGAGTAGAACTGTTCCATAGGGGGTTCAAGGTTACAAATCTTTACTGGAGCAGACAACCTCAACTTCCTCATGTGGAATGGTGGTGGATTCAAACTACTGACATTTCCTGCGGTTGCCCATTGCTTTACCCACTGGCCACCAGGACACATTTTTATAAAAAGGGACCTTTTTGTTGTTAAGTGCCATCGAATCGGTTCTGACCCACAGTGACCCTGTTGTAGGGTTTCTAAGGAGCAGTTGTTATTGTTAGGTGCTGTCAAGTCTGTTCTGACTCATAGCAGCCCTGTACAGGGTTTTTGAGGAATGACTGGTAGGTTTGAACAGCTGACCTTGTGGTTAGTATTTCAGTGTTTACCCTACGGCACCACAACAAGACTACAGCTGAAGGAAATTAGCACTCCCTTGTGAAGTTAAGGATGATTTAATAGAAAAATGATACTTGCACGTTGATCCTGAAAGTGAGTAAGACTTCTGACAAAACAATTAGATGAGAAATATCATTCTAAATAGCAAGAATAACATAAGACTCAGACGGTGTTTGAAGATTCACGTCATGTTCCTAAAATAATAGTAAATTAATGTTAATAAGGTTTTGAGCACAGAGAGAAAATCAGAAAGAAAGGAATAAAAGTTAACCTACACAGGAAGGTCAGGACTGGAAGAAACTTGTGAATACCATTGTATCTAGGTAACAAAGAGGCAACAATTTGAAGATGATGTATTGAACACCTTTTGTAAGCAATGTGACTTTTTGTTCTTAAAGCATTTCAAATACAGAAGTGAAACAGATATAATGCTCTCTGATAAATAATAAATATGGGAAAATTTAAAAAATGATGAGTGCTATAAAAAGATGAAATATTTTAATATACATAATATCTATTCAACAGTAATGGGAGGTTACTTTTTATTAGACTGGTAAGGAATGTCACTACCCTGACATGGTGTTTGAGCTATGACTTCACAGCTGTCAAATGCACTTTTGGATCTTGTGGTCAAAATCAAAGGAATTTGAGATTGAAATTATAATTGCTAGTAACAACACTGTCAGCATGTACCTTTTAATAAAACTGTGTAAGAATTAAGCATTATCTTTGTTATGTTTCCACCTAAGAAAGAAAAGAACATAAACAAAACTCAGGAAAACCCAAATCGAAGGGCATTCTGTGAAATAACTGGCCTATATTTTGTAATTGGTAAAATGTGTCTGTTGATGGTATCAGTGTTAATTTCCTGATGCAGACAATTATTGTTGTTGTTGTTGTTGTTGTTGTTGTTAAGGGCCTTCAAGTAAGTTCTGACCCACAGTGACCCTATATAAGTTTCCAAGGATTGGCTGGTGAGCTTGAACTGCCAACCTTGTGGTTCAAACTGACTTGGCAGTTCAGCACATTAACCCACAGCACCACACCAGGACTCCACAATGTAGACAGTGCTGTTGTTGTTGTTAAGTGCTGTCAAGTCGATTCCAACCCATAGCGACTCTGTATAGGGTTTCCAAAGAGCAGCTGGTGAGCTTGAACCGCTGACCTCGCATTTCAAATGGTTTTGCAGTCTGGCGCATTAACCCACAGCGCCACCTGTAGACAGTAGTACTGTGTTAATGAAGGTGTATTAGTGTGGTGCAGTAAAATAAGAACTAAACTGCTAACCACAAGTTCAGTGATTCAAATTTACAATCCACTCCTAAGAAATCCTATATAAGGTCACTATGAGTCAACTGCCTCTAGAGCATTTAAAAACAATATAGCTCTGCAGGAATGCTGATGAAGTGCTCTCAGCGGCTTAACTGTTGGGAGTTGGAACTGTCCAGCACCTCTGTGGCAGAACAGACCTAGTAGTATACTCCTGTAAAGATTATAGGAGTCCTGGTATGGTGCTGTGGATTAATGTACTGGATTGTAAAGTCGTTTGAACTGCAAGTTTGGTGGTTCAAGTTCACCAGCTGCTCCTTGAGAATCCTATACAGGGTCACTATGAGTCAGAACTGACCTGGCGGCACTTAACAACAACAACAATTATAACCTTGGACACCCTATAGGGTGGCTCTACTCTTTGATGAGTATGTGCACGTGTGTGTGTACATGTATGAGTCCTTGTATAGTACTGCAGATTAATGCACTGGACTGCAAGGTCTGTTTGAACAGCATGGCCAGCAGTTCAAACCCACCATCTGCTCCTTGGAAACTCTATACAAGATTGCTATGAGTGGGATCCGACTTGACAGCACTTAACAACAGCAACAACATACATACATGTATATGCATCTACCACTCATCTATCAATTTGTCATACTGGGTTGTTTGTGTGTGACTGTAATACTAGAAGCTATACCTCTGGTATTTTAATTATCAGCAGTGGACAGGTTTCAGCAGAATTTTCAGACTAAGACATACTAGGAAGAAGGAGAGGCAAACCACTTCTGACGATTTAATCACTGAAAACTTTATGAATGGCAGTAGATCATTGACCAGATATTGAGCCAGAAGATGAACACCTCAGGTTGGAAGGCACTCAAAATACAACTGGGGAAGAGCTGTCTCCTCAAAGTTGATCTTAATGATGTAAATAGAACAATGCTTTCAAAGCTTTCATTAGCTGATGGGGGTACAACTCAAAATAAGAAGCACCTACAATTGTTGTGTGGCAACTATAAAGCAAGGATCTAGGAAAATTGAAAGTTGTCAAAAATAAAATGTAAAGAATAAAGATTTGTATCGTAGGCATTAGTGAGCTGAAAGGAGTCCAGGTGTGGTACTGCAAGATAATGCACTAAACCAAAAGATCAGTGGTTCAAACCCACCAGTTGCTCCTTGGAAACCCTATACAGTGTCACTATGAGTTGGGATCAATCCAATAGCACTTAACAACAACATAAAGTGAGCTGAAATGGACTTGTATTGACCATTTCGAGCAGGAAAATCATAGTTTACTATGCCAGGAATGACAAATAGAAGAGGAATAGTGTTTCATTCATTATCAAAAAGAACATTTCAAGATATATCTTGAAGTACAATCCTGTCTATGATAGCAAAATATGCATACACAAAACCCTAGACAGGGTCGCTGTGAACTGACTTTATGGCACTTAACCATAACAACAATAATGAAGATGAGTGAATACTACAATTGTTCAAATTTATACATCAATTATTAAAGTTAATTAGTAAGAAGTAGAAGAATTGTATATTAAGTGTGATATTAAGTGTATATTAACTAATATATTAAGTGTGATATTGATCACACAAACAATCAA
The DNA here is from genome assembly GCF_000296735.1 of Chrysochloris asiatica. Lineage (NCBI taxonomy): Eukaryota > Metazoa > Chordata > Mammalia > Afrosoricida > Chrysochloridae > Chrysochloris > Chrysochloris asiatica. The sequence continues at coordinate 11,564,310 of NW_006408576.1, forward strand.
GAAAGTTGAAAACAAAAAGGAAAGATCAGTAGTTGGAAAATATGATTTAGTCATCTGAAGAGGGTGAAATAATACTAAGATGCTTGACTGTCTTATGAATATCGGCTTCCCTTGCCTACTATTATAAAATAGACGCTTAAGTGGGATAGAAAGGAATGTTGAGAAACATGATTACTGAAAGTTTGTCAGCCCATCTTCAGCCTATAACTGATTGGAATACCTAAAAGGGGTTCTACAGCTTGCCTTTGCAGTGCAAATGACCTTATGTAGAATCCTGAGTTCCATCCAGAACCTTCTGAGGTGGGATATTCCCACTAGAAAGGACAAACAGACCAGCCTGGAAAAGCTAGAGCGACATCTTCAAAGAAAGATTAGCAGGAAAAACCCAAAACAAAAATGGCAGTTTGATTGTTTACTAAAGAATAAGCAAGTTGTTCGCTGGGAAGCCATCAAGGCAAGCAATCAAGTCCCTTCAGAACAACCCACCCTCTAAAACTGAAACTCAAAGGTAACATATAAGCAGGCATGTAAGCTTGCTGACTACCACATTGGTCTACTGGTGAGTGGAAGAGGGGGAAAGGCACCAATGAATCTACGTTCCATAGACTCCCATTGACCTGGAGATGAGAGACAGAAGAGTAAGGTCTGGTTGGTCCAAAGTGTACAGAGACATGGGAACACCTGAGCCCATGGACAAGAACATAACCACGGAAGGCTAGAGCTGAGAAGGAAGCATCCAGCTGATATGAAGTGAAGGGAGATGCACAAGAACACCCAAACTTGCAGATACTACCTATTTGACCTAGCCTCTGTGACTTGATAATCAGATCTCGGCTAGAGGATGATAAAAATATTTTTTAAAAAATTGATAAAGGAAATGAGGGTAAATTGCTACAATTTGATGAACTTGACCTATACTCATGGATAGAGTAGCTCAAAATACCAACAGAGAGGGAAGGAGTCACCACATCAAATATCAATGCTATCCCCTCTATTAACAGGGTAGATAGGGACAAACAACTTAGACATTGGCTACCAAAAATGGGTGAAAGAATACAACCTTGTTGCACACCTTTTACATTTTTACAACATTCAGTGTTCCCATGTTCTGTTCAAACAACTGCTTCTGGTCCAGGTACAGATTCCTCATGAGCACAATTAAGTGTTCCAGAATACTCATACTTCTCAATGCTGTTAGGTCACTTTTTTTCTTATATAGACACAAATATGGATCTTTTCCAATTTGTTGACCAGGTAGCTCTCTTCCACATTTCTTGGCATATACGATTGAGTGCTTCCAGTGCTGCATCAATTTGTAAAAATATTTCAATTTTTATTTCATCAATTCTTGCAAGCTGGTTTTTTGCCAATGTCTTCAGTGAAGCTTGAACTTTTTCCTCTATTGCCATCAGTTCTTGATCATAT
>NW_006408576.1:11572094-11573898 GCF_000296735.1 Chrysochloris asiatica
GGAGCCTCTGCATTACAGAATAGGTGGAAACCTGCACTACATCCAGAATCTTCTGAGGTGGGAAATTTCCACTTGAAAGGACAAGCAGACTAGCCTCAAGCAGCTACAAGAACAGAAGATACTTCTTGAAAGAAAGACTGACAGGAAAAATACAAAACAATAATGGCCATCTACCTGATTACTATAAGAACAACAAGTTGCTCACCCAGGAGACATCAAGGCAAGTGGTCGGGTCCCCTCAGGGCAAACCCCATTCCAAGACTATGACTAAATGGGAATACACACTTTGATTGGTGACCACGCTCGTCACCGATAAGGGGAAATGAGGGAAAAACAGTAATGAAGCTGTGAACTAAGCTCTACAATGTCCAATAGACTCTTGTGAACCTGGATGTAAACCTAGTATGCTAGCAGTGTAGCAAGACCTGGGACTCTTGGGCCCAGAGTCAGTGATATAGTCACAGAGGACGAGAGTGGAAAGTGAAGCATCCAGCTGATAGGAAGAGAAGGTACATGCACAAGAACACCCATACTTGCAGATAATACCAACTTGACCTGGCTTCAATGACTGGATGATCAGAGCTCAACTAGAAGAAGAAAGAAGAGGAAAAAAAGAGTAATCTGATACCTTTGATGAACTTGACCTACACCTATGGATGCAGTAGCAAAAAAGAGGGAACAAATCTTTACAGTGAGGATCGTTCCCACCCCCTCCATACACAGAGCAGGAAGTGCTCACTTGTCTACGCCAAGAAATGTGGAAGAGAGCTACCTGGCCAACAAATTGGAAAAGATCCATATTTTTGTTTATTTAATAGAAAAAGTGACCTAACAGAAGATGGAAATCATTGAACAATCTCATTAATATCAATCACATGCAAGTACAATTTCGCTGAAGATAATTAAAAAATGGTTGCAGCAGTACTTCAACAATGAGCTGCTAGAAATTTCAAGCTGAATTCAGAAGAAGCTGTAGAACAAGGGATATCATTGTTGACGTCAGATGTCTCTTGGCTGAAAGAAGAGAACACCAGAAAGATGTTTACTTGACACTGTGTGGGAGGCAGGGCTTGATGATGGATAATGGCGCAGAAGTGTAGTAAAGTTGTCCATTAGCAATACCACAGAATACCAGGTGAAGCGGGTTCAGGGCAGAGCTCCAAAACCCTGAACCACATATCTAGGAATATTTAAAAAGTCTGAAGGCTTAGAGCTTGTGGAACTTGTAGCGGAAGTAAGAAATCTTGTACTTTAGAATCTACCAGGCTTAGTGGTCCAGTGAGAAAGATCAAACAGTAAGACCAAGCGGGGAACAAGCAGAGCAGCCAAAGAATAATGCCATGGGAACCTCGGAGCAAAGGTGGAAAATACACGTTGATGGTATTGCTTTGTTCTGACTTTTTTTGGGGGGTGGGTATCAGTTCATTGGTCCCCCACTGTTTGCGAACCTCCATTCTGGTGACTAGAGGGGGTGCCTGAGCGAGTGGACATCCCCAATCTCCACCAATGGTGGGTTCTTCTGTCACACATGTGCACAGATATTCTCAGCGCTTAAAGCTACAAGCTTCTCAAAACTGCCACAGCCAAACCTGAACTGTTTACTAATAGGGAAAAGGACAGAACAAGGGGTGTGGAGAGGCAGAGAGAGTTTAAAAACAAAACAGAATAGGCTGAAAATTAAATCCCAAAAAACAAAAACAGCATAACAACCAAGAGTGGCATCTTGAAATTTATCAGGTGACCTTGAAGGCAAGAAGCTGAAAGAGGGTATTAAAATCATACTCATATTAGGTTACTGATTTTT
>NW_006408576.1:11574343-11617717 GCF_000296735.1 Chrysochloris asiatica
AAGCAAAAGAAGATGACCATATCAGCACATGTCCAGAAACAAGATAAAATGTCTGAGGCATATGACCTAGAGGTAGACCTAGACTATATTCTGGAAGGAGGGCAGGCTTTGGAAATGCCTGAGAAGGAATTCAGAAAAATGATTATGAAATGTTTCAAAACACTTTACAATGGAGTTGAGAAAATTAAGGAAGACGTCATGAAAGTGCTACAAGAACAATCAAATAAGACAGATACAGCATTGGAAACAATTCAAAACCTACAGAAAGCGATTCAAACAATCAATAATAGAATATTAGACATAGACAATATTCTGAAAGGGCAAAGGAGTAGAATAGAAGAGATGGAAGGCAGAACTAGTGAGTTGGAAGACAAATCTCTCAATACTGCTAAGATAGAAGAGCAAGCAGAAAAAAGGTTTTATTGTTGTTGTTAAGGGTGGCCCAGTCAATTCTGACTCATAGTGACCCTGTATAGGATTTCAGAGGAGCAACTGGTGGGTTTAAACCACTGATCTTTCATTTTTCAGTCCAGTGTTTATCCTACAATATGGTTGTATATGTGAACGAAAGACAGCTAGAAGCACTTATTTTAAAATGTTAACATTTAATTAATCTTTCTTTGACGAAGTGTATTCAGGCATTTTTTGTGCAATGATTACAACAGTTCTGCAAATCAGAAATTATTTCAAGATACAATAACAAATAAAGAAAATCTAAATACTATATTAAAGATGTGAAAGACACTGGTCAGTGCTGAACATTAGAAAGTTAATGAAGAATTTAGACAAAATATGAGTGGGCAAAGGGAGGTGAGGGCATAGTAAATGGCGTGGAGTGACTGGCAAATGAAGAAGAGTAAGAGCTAGAGAACAAATGAGAGAGAATGAGACCTTTGAAACAATAGTTGCTCTCCAGGGCAGTTTTTTCATTCTTAGATTTATTTTTAATTCTAACAGACAATGCAGACTCCATTAGCAGATATTTGTACAAGGGAGTCCAAAAAGACCTGTCCTTTGCTTTTCTCAGTTTGTCACATGAATAACATCACTCACACAGCCTCATTTGAATCACTATGTCCTGAGCTCTAAGTAATTGCACTCAGTGAACTGCCCTACCTTTGAGAGTCACCTACAGAGTATGTCCTTTCAACTCCAGTGCTTCCCAGCAGTCAGCAGGCATTTTACCACTCTCAGTATTATTTTTCCTTTGCCCTCTTTCACCCCTCTTGCTTGCAGATGTGCCCAATTCAATTTTCTATATGGAAGTTACTGTTGTCCCCTCCTAGTGTCAATGTGCCATTGATGCCAGATCTAGGGTGTGCAGTTTTAATGACACTGGCTTCCATCCAGGATCTTATAGCTAAGAATCTGTCTTGCCAACCTACTCAGAAATTGTTCCTATGAAATTGAGGGAAGTGAGGCACGTGATCACTATGGCTAGGTGCAGCCTCACAAACAATTCTGTAGAAGTTTATGGTTCCCTAGAGAATGCAGTCATATCAATATCAACTTGGTCTTTTCAACTCTCAAGGGTTGTGCTGATGATCCATATTTCTTTGTCTAGCAGTGCATCATTTCACAGCGTAAGTTTAAGACAGCAAGTTCTGGCGACAGCTTGAAGTTCCATCTGGCTAATGGAGAACTCACTCTCTGGGTACATATTGGTACCTAACCCAAGTCTTCTTTACAATGACAGCTGGGGCATGATGCTGTGCTCAGCCTGCTGAGCAGTGTGCAATCTGATTTGTTCTTTCACTACCTGAGAAAGCTGAATTCCCAATTGAGAGTGACTGTGAAATTCCCCATTGTGAAGACAGCTATGCTACCACCAACAAAGATAGGTCGCCAATTTGAGCTATTTCAACTGGGAGTCAAAGCCTCTGAATGTTTCCTCCCCAAAAAATCAATCCCTCATTCCAGGAGAAAGAAAAAGATAACTATTATCAGGAAACTGATATAGGAAACATCATAAACCAATAGCATCAATGACGCTTTCCTATTAGGTTGATGTTACTTATAGTGTAAAATGCTTAGTTAATACTTAAATAGTTTTATTTCTCTTGGATTATATAAAGTAGCAATGCACTGGGGCTGTTTTAAATAAGTCTGATTGTTTTGGCTAAGCCAATTTATTATTATCCAATTTATCATTTCTCTTTTAAGAAACTTTGCCTTCCTAATGATTATAAAATTAGACCTCTTTTTTTTTTTTTTATTAACAGTTTATCACCTGGGTAGTTTAAAATTAATTATTTTGTTTGTGAAATCACCAAAGATGTGACTCTGGTTTTCCTATTCAATGATTAAACAGTCAACAAATTCTGTATATTGAAATATTGTACAAATACTTTAAAAGTACACAGATCTGTGTTTAAAACTTGGTACTGTTCCTTATTAGCTGAATAATGTTAGTAAGTCATGGAAACCTATGATTTTCAAGTTCACTTCATATAAAAATGTATATTTACAAGATTATTGCTGTTAAATGCTCTTCATCCAATTCCAACTCTTTTGACCCTGTATAGGGTTTCTAAGGAGTAGCTAGTAGGTTTGAACTACGGACTTTGTGGTTTGCAGTTCAGTGCTTCTCTTGGAGTCCATAAGATTATTTTAATAACTAAAGTAAATATTGCATTAACTAATGCACATAAAACATCTAGCACAATGTCTGGAGATGCACAACAAATATTAGATCCATTTCCTCCCTTCCTGAAAAAATTCTTTCTTTTTTTTTTTTTTTTAAATGTTTTATTGTGAATTATGTGGTAGTGTACATGGGAGAACATTAATTTTACATTCATCCTATCGTATATCATTACATTGCCGTGGTTACAATCCACTCCACGCATCATCAACCAACTACAAGGCATACCCTGCAAGCCAGCCCCCGGGTCATCAGCACACAGCCCCTCTCCCTCTCTGGGTCTAAAGTCCCCAGCTGCTCCATCTCTCCACATCACCATCTCTGCCTCCATCTCTGGCATCACTGCTTCTCTGGGTAGGGTCCTACTCTCTGTTCTTCTCCCTTGATGGTCCCAGGGGCCTCCACTCCTAGACTGCAAAATTAATCACTCCCCTCCTTGCTACAAAACGTTTTACCTTTACATTTACAACCCTCACAATCAGTCCCGATAACAATTATTCATTATTGTATTGCTAGAGACCTATCTGCATTTCTTTTCATCAGCTCCTCCAAGACAGATTGGATACTACTCAGTGGAGATTCTACCTTCCTCCACCCACCCCTGTATCTAGGCTTCCTCTTGAAAGCTTGTAAGCCAGTCACTTCTTGTCTTTGTAACCCCTCATTTTGGGTAGTCAATGTCCAAGTTGCCCATCCCTGTCTACTCTGTGTATGGAGGGTGTGAGAATGATCCTTGCTGTAAAGGTTTGTTCCCTCTTTTGAGTGACTGCATCCATACGTGTAGGTCAAGTTCATCAAGTTGTATCGGATTACTCTTTTTTTCCTCTTCTTTCTTCTTCTGGTTGAGCTCTGATCATCCAGTCATTGAAGCCAGGTCAAGGGGGTATTATCTGCAAGTGTGGGTGTACTTATTAATGTGCCCTCTCTTCTTATCAGCTGGAGGCTTCACTCTCCATTCTAGTCCTCTGTGGCTATGCCACTGACTCTGGGCCCAAGAGTCCCTAGGTCTTGTCACATTGCTGGCCAACCAGGTCTCCACCAGGGTTCACAGGAGTCTATTGAATGTTGTAGGGCTCATTGCTGTTTTTTCCTCACTTCCTCTTATCAGTGGCGAACACGGTCACCAATCAGAGTGGGTATACCCATTAAGTCTTAGTCTTGAAAAGGGGGTTTACTCTGAGGGGACCCAACCAATTACCTTGATGTCTCCTGGGTGAGCAACTTGCTTGTTCTTATAGTAATCAGTGGGTCTGTCTATATTATTTTGTATTTTTCCTTTTGGTCTTTCTTTCAAGTAGTATCTTCTGTTCTTCTAGACACTCCAGGCCTGTCGACTGTTTCTTTCAAGCGGACATTTCCCATCTCTGAAGATTCTGGATGCTGTTCAGGATTCTACCTATGGTCTTATGTAATGCTGGGGCTCCATAAGAAGCATCCTTCACTAGGCATGCTGTAGCCCCATTTTAATATTCCAATCAGTTATAGGCAGAAGACGGACTTACAAGCTTTCTATGGTTATATTTCTGGCTATTCCTTTCTCTCCTCCTCAAGTGTCTATTTTATAATGGTATGCCAGGGAAACCAAGGTTCAAAAGACAGCCAAGCATCTTAGCATTATTTGCCTAATTTTCCCCATTCCAAGCATGTCTCAATCTCTGTATTCCAGAGCCCTGTTGTTGCAAGATTGTGCATACATTATTATTTATCTTTTTCCGATTTAGCCCATGCAAACCTGCCTAATTGTTCTCTGATCCACTTTGTTCTTCCATTCCCCTCCGCCTTCTTTTATATTGCCCCTGTCCCAAGCACCCAAACTATCCTATGCCTATTCCTTACCCTGTGCTTCACCTTCCCCTCACTTCCCTTACCCCACTACTTACATCCCAGGAGTGAGCAAAGAATTCCCACCCCTTTAGTATGGGTTCTTTTTCTTAGTCTTTTACAGCAGTGCTGCTATGCAGTATTTATCCTTGTGTGACAGACTAATTTCACTCAACATAATGTCCTCAAGGTTCATCCATGTTATGCAGTGGCTTGCAGCCTCCTTGTTATTCTTCAAGGTAGCATAATATTCCATTGTGTGTATGTACCACAGTTTGTTCATCCATCCTTCAGTTGATGGGCACTTTGGCTGTCTCCATCTTTTTTCTATTGTAAATAGTGCTGCTATGAACATTGGTGTGCATATATCTACTCATGTTATGGTTCATATTTCTTGTGGGTAAATACCAAGTAAAGAAATTGCTGGATCACAAGGTATTTCTATTTCCAACCTTCTGAGGAAGCGCCATATTGCTTTCCAGAGAGGTTGGACCATTTTGCAGTCCCACAAGCAATGCAGGAGCATCCCAGTCTCTCCACGTCTTCGCCAGCATTTATTGTCCTCTACTTTTTTGACCTTTGCCATTATTGATGGTGTTAGATGATATCTCATTGTTGTTTTGATTTGCAACTCTCTAAAGGCTATTGATCGTGAACATTTCTTCATATGTTTGTTGGCTGCCTGTCACCTCCTTGGTGAAGTGTCTGTTCACGTCCTGTGCCCACTTTTTAATTGGGTTCATTGTCTTTTTCTTGTAGAGGTGTTGTAGTTTCCTATATATCTTAGAAATGAGTCCCTTGTCTGATGTGTCAATACACTATGGTGCCTGGGTTAGTTATAGCTAGCAGAGTTTTATTAAATAAATCAGTTGCCAGAAACCTTTGTTATTATTATTTTTTTATTTAGATTTTTATATTAAAAAATTTTAATCCAACATGAAAAACAAAAAGAACCCAGCTGTCCACAATTGATAAATGAAAAAAAAAAGAAAATGATATAGCCATGCAAAGCAATATTATTCAGTCCTAAGCTCTGGTAGCGTAGTGGTTACGAATCGGGCCGCGAACCTTAAGGTCAGCGGTTTGAAACTACCAGCTGCTCCGCGGGAGAAAGATGAGGCTTTCTACTCCCGCAAAGATTTACACCCTCGGAAACCCTGTACAGGGTCGCTATGGGTCGGAACTGACTCTACGGCACTTAACAACAACAAGAAGTATTAAAGTTTTCACGCATGCTACAACATAGATGCACATTGAAAACGTTGTTGCTGAGTGCTGTAGAGTTGGTTCGGACTCATAGTGATCTTGTATGAAGCTTGCAAGGAATGGCTGATGGGTTTGAACTGTCAACCTTGCAGTTAGAAGTCCAGAGCTTTTTTTTTTTTTTTTCTCTTTCGTTTTTTATTGTGAGTTGAGTGATAGTTTACATGAGAGAACATCAACTTTACACTCATTCTAGCATGTTTCATTTCATTGCAATGATTACAATCCCCTCTGTGCTTCATCAATCAACAGTATTGCTTCTATTCCCTCTGTTGTTTTTTTGTTTTTGTTTTCTTTTTTGTATGTACACCAAAACACTCAGGATTATATAATCATTCAAACAACCAAAGGGCATACCCTGCAAGCCTGCCCAGCAGACATCAGCACCCAGCCCCTCTCCCTCCATGAGTCTAGAGTCCCTGTCCCTCCATCTCTTCACCTCATCATCTCTGCCCCCATCTCTAGCATCACTGCTTCTCTGAATAGGGTCCCACACTGCTCCTGCTCTTCTCCCTTTATGGATCCAGGGTCCTCTGCTCCTGTACTGTAAGATCAATGACTACTGTCTTTTTGTTACAAAATGTCTACCTTTACATTTGCAACAATAACAATCAGTCCTGATAACAATTATGCACTATTGGACCACAAGAGTCGTATCCCCATCTCCTTTCACCAACTCTTTCTAGACAGGTTGAAAACCACTGAGTGGAAATTCTTCCTTCCCCCACACCCTCTGAAACTAAACTCCGTCTTAAAAACTTGTAATCCAGTCACTTTGTGCCTTTATAGCCCCCCACCCCATTTTAGATAGCCAATGTCTGAGTTGCCCATCCCTATCAAGCCTGTGTACAGAGTGAGTGGGAATGATCCTTGTTGTGAAGACTCCTTCCCTCTTTTAAGCTACTACATCCATAAGTATAGGTCAAGGTCATCAAATTGTACTGGAATACACTTTTTTTCCCCTTCTTATTTCTTCCTCTAGTCGAGTTCTGGTCACCCAGCCATTGAAGCTAGGTCAAATGGGTACTATCTACAAATATGGGCATTCTTGTGCATCTCCCATCACTTTATATCAGCTGAATGCTTCAGTCTTTGCTCTAGCCTTCTGGGGCTATGTGCCTGTCTATGGGCTCAGGAGTCCCTAGGTCTCACCATACTGCTGTCCAATCACATCTCACTCTAGGTTGATGGGAGTCTATTGACTCAGCCCACATCTTCATTGCTGCTTTTCCCCCACTTCCTCTCATCAGTAGTTCACCAAGATTACTTGCTTGCTTGTGTATTCCCTTTTAATTTCAGTTTTGGATGGAGTTTTCCCTGAAGGAGCTTGATTGCTTGCTTTGATGACTCTCTGGCGAACAACTTACTTGTTCTTGTGGTACTCAATCAGACTGCAATTTTTGGTTTTGAATTTTCTTGCTGGTCATTCTTTCAAGAAGTATCTTCTGTTCCTCTAGCTGCTCCAGGCTGGTCTGTTGTCTTTTCAAATTGAAATTTCCAACCTCAGAAGATTTGGGTGGGGATCAGGATTCCACATAATGTCTTATGCAATGCAAAGATGCCATGGGAAGTCTCTTACACTGGACAAGTTCCAGCCCCATTTTAGGTATTCCAATCAGTTATAGGCTGAATATGGACTTACAAGCTTTCTATGGTGATGTTTCTGGATATTCATTTCTCTCCCCCTCAAGTGTCTATTTTGAAATAGTAGGCAAGGGAAACCAATATTCATAAGACAGTCAAGCATCTTAACATTATTTCCCCTCTTTTACCCATCACTCTCAGTGGTGAGAAACTGAAAGCCTTCCCTCTGCAAACATGAACCAGACAAGGATGCCCTTTGTCAGCACTCCTATTCAATATTGTGTTGGGAGTCTTAGCTAGAGCTATAAGGCAAGATACTGAAATAAAAGACATCCAAATTGGCAAAGAGGAAGTAAAACTCTCTATTTGAAGATGATAGGATCCTACATATAGAAAACCCAAAGACTCAGTAAAAAAGCTACTAGACCTCATTGGAAGATTTAGCAAAGTGGCAGGGTACAAAATTAACATACAAAAATCAATAGGATTCCTCTATACTAATAATGACAGTGCTGAAAACGAAATTAAGGAAAGCAATGCCATTTACAATAGCTGCCCAAAGGATGAAATATTTAGAAATAAATGTAACCAGAGAAACAAAGAAAATTACAAAACACTACTATAAGCCACCAAATGATACTTAAAAAATGGAAGATTATAACATGATCCTGGATAGGAAGACTTAACATTGTGAAAATGTCAGTACTGCCCAAAGTAATCTATACAAATAATGTAATCCCAATCCAGATTCCAAAGACATTCTTCAAAGAGATGGAAAAAACTATTACAAACTTTACATAGAAAGGAATGAGACCCAGGATAAGCAAAGCACTGCTTAAGAAGAACAAAGTTGGAGGTCACTCACTCCCAGATTTCAAAATTTACTACATGGCTACAGTGGTCACAACAGCCTGGTACTGGTACAGTGAAAGATACACAGATCAATATAACCCATCCATATACCGCCAGCTGATCTTTGACAAAGGACCAAAGTATATTGCATGGATAAGAGATCGTTTATTCAACAGATGGGGATGGCAGAACTGGAAAACTATATGCAAAAGATTGAAACAAGACCTTTACCTCATGCCGTATACAAAATTCAACTCACCATGGATTAAAGACCTAAAAGTGAATACCAGGATTATAAAGGTCATAAATGAAAAAATAGGGACAAATATGAGGGCTTTAATACAGAGCACATACAGACTACCAAACATTGTGAAAATTACACAAATGAAAAGAAGACAAAAGAGAAAACTGGGGTGTACCAAAAATTAAAAATTCTGTGCATCAAAAGACTTCACCAAAAGAGTAAAAGGGTAACTCATAGAATGGGAAAAAATAGTTTACAGTGACATGTCAGAAAAGGGACAAATTTCTATAATCTATAGGAAACTGCAACACCTCAATAAGAAAAAGACAAATAACCCATTAATAAATGGGCAAATGACATGAACAGACACTTCCCCAAGGAAGACATGGGTATGCTGTGAAATATTAATTTTCTCTGAAGTTACCCCATAATCTATTAACTTTTCTCTCCCTTTAAGACAGTCTATTTTATCCTGACCTCCTCACCACTTGTATCTCTATGCCTATATTTTCCCCTTATTTAACATTGTTATCATTTTACTCTTTGACTGACTTCCAGGTCCTCTGGATTCGTTGTAATTTTTTTCTGTTCTGAACTCTTCTATCTGTCAACCGAGTTCTGGGTGGTATTGCCAAGTCTGTCAATCTCTGGTTGTTGTCTGTTCTTGGTTTTAGGTCCAAAGAACTCCCTTTAGGATGTTTTGAAGTGCTGGGTTGGCTTTGACAAAGTTTCCTATCTTCAGTTTATCCTGGAATGTTTTGATTGCACCACCATAGTTGGTTGACAGCTGTGCTGGGCAGACGATTCTTGGTTGGCAGTTTTTTTGTTTTTGTTTTTTTTTTTTAAAGTTTTATATATGTTTCCCCATTGCCTTCTTGCCTGCATGGTTTCTGCTGAGAGATCAAAGCTTAATCTGTTTTTGTTGCCTTTTTAAGTAACACTTCTATTTTCGCTAACTGTTTTAGGATTCTCTCCTTTTCTTTGATTTTGAAAAGCTTGATTATGATATGTCTTGGTGATTTTCTATTGGAATCTATCCTTCCTGTGGTTCATTCAGCTGCTTAAATGCTTATCTTCTCATCCTTCAAGATGTTAGGGAAATTTTCTTCCAGAAGCTCTTAAGTATCTCCTCTGTGGACTTCTGTGATTCTTCCTGTTCTGGAGTGCCAATAATTCTTAAATTGTTCCTCTTCATGTTATCCAGCATGAATCTTAGACTCTATTCAGATTTTTTAAAATCCTTTTTTTCTGCTTTCTCTTGTATCTTAGCAGTATTGAGAGATATGTCTTCAAGCTTGCTAGTTCTCGCTTCCATCTCTTAAAATCTGCTCATTTCCCCTTTCAGTGTATTGTCTATTTCTGATATTTTATCATTAATCATTTGGACCTCCTTTGTCAGGTTTTGAATTGTTTCCAATGCTATATCTGTCTTGTTTAATTGCTCCTGTAGGATTTTCCTGTCTTCCCCCTCCTTTTCTTCCACCCCTCTGTGAAGTATTTGGATATATCTCAATATCATTTTTCTGACTTCCTTCTCAGGCAGATCCAAAGTCTGCTGTCCTTCTAATGGGAAGTCTATGCCTACCTCCAGCTCATTTGTCTCAGTTACTCTTTTCTGTCTCTGGACATGTGCCGGGATCTTTTGTTGTTTCTGGGACATTTTCAATAGTTAGATGTGCTTTGAGTGATTAAATGAAAGTATGTTGCTGTATTATTAAGCTTACTGAGTGTCTCCTAGTGGATGTGATCTGGAGACAGGCTTTCCTATTCATGTCTCTTATTACTCAACTGTGAGAAATCTTAGCAAGTGTTGGCTATCTATGTAATGCATAGCAGCTGGTATTGGTCCCTGTCCAGATAGTGGGATGTTATAGTATATGCTTGTAGCTTTGATATATGGCCTTGATTGCTGTCTCCTCTTAGATAATGTAGGGAGAGAAAGCTCTCACCACCAGGAAAAAAGTAAGACCAAAAGGACAAAACAGAAACAAAAGTAAAAGCAAAGACAAAAACAAAACCATAGCAGACCAGTCCAGCAGCCTTTACTGTGCAGGTCAGTGTCGTACACAGTAGAAATCTCCAGCAGTGGGTGTAGGTGTCCACTCACTCAGGTTCCCCTCTCTAGCTACTGCCATGGAAGTGCAACAGAAATTGAGAAATTAATGGAAGATAGATTTTTCACAATTTCATCTCTGAAGATCAGTTAGATATCTGTGTATGCACAGTATAATTCTCAAAATGACTGTATCCTTATATATAGTATTTGGTGTTGGCTCTTGCCTTCTATATTGGGATTTTACAGGGTGCAAATATGGTTTGGCTGTATGGCCAGACCTGCTGTCTCTTGTTAGATATTTCAGGAATAAAGGATCCCACTCAAGTAGGAAAGTCAACTTTAGGGCTAAATCCGAGTCAGATATCACAAGAAGTCTGCGGAGGATTAACCTGTGGAACTGATGGGGATTTCAGCAGCTTCCTCTTTGCAATGTGGGAAAATTGTACCCTGTGGGCACAAAGCTGGCCCCTTCTGGGGGTGTGCTCCCACCCACATGAAGACACCTGGGCTGAGCAGAGAATGTGTGTAGGGGAGAATAGGGGAAAAAGTTAAAAAAAAAAAAAGAAAAAAAGTCGCACCTTGTTGGCTATTTAGGCTGAACACTTTTGCATTCTCTTATATTCTGTTCCAGGACAGAATACAAACTGACCATCCATATCCAGAATTTGAAGTAGCAGTTCTGTTAGACTATGAATGAAATAATTTGTCTTACTAATAGAAAGAGCATGATACTCTCAATTTCTGATAAATATGCAAATGAACCAATTTGCAGTAGCTAATAGAGTGTTCCCCAAACAGCAGGCCTTCAATAAATATTCCTAACTTACTGACAGAGAGAGATAACAAATTTCTTGGATTTCAACACAATTGACAAATAGAAATAATTCCCATGTTCTATTAATCTCTTATTCTTTCTATTATCATACTTCACAAAAAAAGCACAGTCTTTGACTAGAAAAAGTTGCCACTGTTTTTACACTATACCTTAATTCCCAAAATTCTACAACACTGAGCATGCATTTTTGACCCTGGCAAAATGAGAGTTAAACTCTTAATAATTAATTTGGATCTGTTGAAGCTCATATTTTCTCATCTTTCTTTCTTCTCTGTCCTCATTTTACAAATAGTATCTGTCCTAGGCTGGATTCTCTAAAGAAGCAAAACCAGTGAAGCTTATATATGTATACATAAAAAGAGGTTTATATGAAGGAAATGGTTCACACAGTTTTAGAGGTTGTTGTTGCTAAGTGATGTTGCATTGTTTGTAACCTATGGCAACCCTATATAGGGCTTCCCAGGAGAAGCTGGTGAGCTTGAACTGACAACCTTGTATTTAAAATGACATTACAGTCCAGCAAATTAACTCACAATACCACAGTCCCAAATCCACAGCTAGATGTCAGACTAGAGGCTCTGATTAACACAGCTGCAGCACTGATGAACCAAGATTAGTAGGTCAGACAACAAGAAGACAGGTCTGGCAGATAAAAAGGTAGGTTACTGACAACTTCCAGGATTGGCAGATGAAAGAGCAGACCACTGACTCAAGTCCAAAGAAGTGGAGGCTGGAGGAAAAGCTAAATGAAAAATCCACACACAGTAATTTTTTTCCTGAGTGTTCAGTATATATTGGAAACAGGTCACACCCCCGAGGAAGTTTCCCTTCAATTGATTGGATGTTCATAACTGACCTCATCAAAGATTTGATCTCATTATAGTAGATCTCATCATAGAGAGAACTATGTCTCAACTGCCAAACCATTGATAATGCCAGCTCAGACAAGTTGAAACAAAATCTTAACTATCTCTGTATCTTTCTTAAAATCTATGTTCTTCCATCCAATTGAGATTGTATAAAAATTTACTTGCATTTTTAAATCCTTTACAGTTATGCAATTCTATCATTAAAATGCTTATTTCTTAATGGTTCTGTTTTTCAATATATATTATCTGATGTTTACAGAGGGAACTCTGGTGTCATTGGGTTAAGCACTTGGCTGCTAACTGAAAGCTTTGTAGTTCAAATCACCCGTTCTGCAGGAAGAAAATATGGCAACAGCCTAGAAAATGGAATGGGACAGTTCTACTCTTTCCTTTAGCTCATTATGAGTTGGAACTGACTTGATTTCAGCAGGCTTTATTTATTTATTTCAAGCTAAGACAGTATTGGTACACTGGTTTTCTTCATTCTTCTTAGAGGAACTTAGTATTTCTAAATGTGACAATCTGTTCCCATAATGATTACAGTCTAGGAATCTCTATGGGTCATCTCTATTCTTTCTTATAGGGTCACTCTGAGTCAACATTGACTCAATGTTAAGAAGTTTGGCTTTTGATATTGTCTACAGTAGTCCTGGTGTGGCACTTTGGATTAATGTGCTGGACTACAGAGTTAATTTGAACCTCAAGGCCAGCAGTTTAAGCTCACCAGTCACTTCTCAGAAATCCTATTTAGGATTGTCATGAATTGGAAAGGACTCCACAGCATTTAACAAAAACAACAAACAGGAATTGTATATTAGATATTTGGAATACAGAAAAGAATCTGCATATAAAATTAAGACATTCCTGCAATAAAATAACAGTGATCTACAGGTAGATACTAGGAGCTCTGGTAGCATTGTGATTATAATTGGGCTGCTAACCTCAAATACAGCAGTTCAAAACTACCAGCTGTTCCATGGGAGAAAAATGAGGCTTTTTGCTCCTGTAAAGAATTACAGCCTCAGAAACCATGTATAGGGTTGTTATGAGTTGGTACCAACTCTACGGCACATAACCACTACCACCACCACCACCACAGGTATACATGGATGTATACACACAGTCTATTGGGTGTGGGAGAGAGAGTTTTGTTTGTTTTAAAGCTTTTACTGTGAACTGAGTGATAGTTTACATGGGAAAACATCAATTTTGAATGTATCCTATTGTATTTTGTATTGTTGAGATGATTACAAGCCTCTCCATGCATCATCATTTAACAGTATTTGCTTCTATTCCCTCTTGTTTTTTGTCTTTTTTGATGTATACCAAAACACTCAGGAATATGTAACCATTAAGCAACCAAATGGCACATTCTGCAAGCTAGCCTTCTGGCCACCAGCACACAGCCTTTCTCTTTCCATGAGTCTAGAATCCTCAGCAGCTCTGTTGCTCCATACCATCACCTCAACCTCTATCTCTGGTGTCACTACTTCTCTGGTTAGGGTCCCAAGTTCTACTCATGCTCTTCTCTCTTCATGGTTCTAGAGTCCTCTGCTCCTGGAATGTAATATTAACTACTACCAATTTTATGTTATACAACTTCTACCTTTACAGTTGTGACAATAGTGATTAATCATTCTAACAATTATTCACTATTGAATCAAAAAAATCCTATCTCCATCTCCTTTCACCAGACACATCTAGACAAGATGAAAACTATTCAGTGGGGATTCTGTCTCCCTCTGCACACTCTGAAACTAAACTCCCTCTTGAAAACTTGTAAGCCAGCCACTTTATGCCTTTATAGCCTTCCTTCCCCCCATTTTAGGTTGCCAGTGTCTAAGTTGCCCATCCCTATCTACCCTGTATACCAAGGGTATAAGCTTGATCTTTGATGTGAGACTTCTTCACTCTTGGTTGGTATTTTGAGCTGCTATATCCATACGTATAAGTCAAGTTCATCAAATTGTAGCAATTTATACTTGCTTCCTGTATTAAATTTCTTTACCTTCCTCTAGTTGAGCACTGGTCATCAAGCCATCGAAGCTAGATCAAATGGATACTATCTGCAAGTTTGAGTGCTCTTGTGCATCTCCCTCCACTTCATATCAGCTGGATGCTTCATTCTCAGCTCTAACCCTGCATAGCTAGGTCAGTCTTAGGAGTTCCAAAGTCTCTCCAAACTTCAGACCAACCAGTCTTTCTTTTTCTCTCTCTCATCTCAAAGTTGACAGGAGTCTACGGAATGTGGTTGAACTCAACCCATATCTTCATTACCACTTTTCCCTACTTCCACTCACAATGTGGTTGCCAGTGAATTTACATGCCTGCTCTTGTGTCACCTTTGAGTTTCAGTCTTGGAGGGAGGGTGTTACTTAAGAGGGGAGAATTCTTTTCATAATGAATATACACCATACCTCTTCAATTTGTCATTGCCTGCATAGTAAACCTGGTTACTGTCAGATTAAAAATGGTCATCACCAGTCCAATTCAGTTTGCTAATACTAGGATATTGATGTTTATGTGTTGCATTTCATTTTCACCAACTTTCAATTTTCTTAGATTCAGACTTTGTAATTCCATGTGCCACAACCATTTATCAATGGATATTAATAGCTGTTTATTCTCATTTTGAGCTGTGCCCCATCAGCAAATGAAAGTCCCTACAGCTTTACTCCATTTGTATCATCAACTCTACTTTGAAGAGGCATCTCTTCCTCAATTGTATTTTGAATGTCTTCTAACATGAGGGGCTCATCTTCTAGCACTATATCTGACAATATTCTGGTGCTTTTCATCATGTTTCAATATTCATTATTTTGGAGCTATCTGACAGTGTTCCACTGCTATTCATAAAGTTTTCAGTGACTAAATATTCAGGAATAGTCAATCTCTTCTTCTTAGTCTGTCTTTGTCTGGAAGCTTAGCTGAAATCTGGCCCTACTGATATTTAAAATACTGGTGACATAGCTTCCAGAATTACAACATGCAAACCATCAGAATATAGCAAACTGACAGACAAGGGGTTATAAGTAAGGGTACAAGTTTATTTTTTTTTATTCTTTTCACAATGAATTACCTTGACAACTACCAAGGGATTATAATTTTAATATTAGATATGGAAATTATACTTTCAAAATGCTACTATTTGAATATGATAAGTCCAATAGTATTAAAAGTAAATTTTAACTGTATTACACTTAAA
The DNA here is from genome assembly GCF_000296735.1 of Chrysochloris asiatica. NCBI lineage: Eukaryota > Metazoa > Chordata > Mammalia > Afrosoricida > Chrysochloridae > Chrysochloris > Chrysochloris asiatica. The sequence goes on from NW_006408576.1 coordinate 11,589,717, forward strand.
TTGGAAATGTCACTTTTTTCCCCCTTCTTGCTTCATTTTTCCTCTATGAAAGGGATAAATGGGTTACTGTTGTAGGCACTGTAGTTCAATCCCTCTGCAATTCTCTTAGAAATTGTGTGCAACACACCATATACATTTTCCACTAAGCATACATTGCCTGCTTTCTCCCATTGCTGCTGGGGTATTATCACCATTAGATTTCCTACTACACACCAAGCTACAGCAGTTCCAAAGAAAGCCTTCAGGTAAAGAGACAGAGAGACAGATATTTGAGATGGGGAGCTGTCAACATACTGAAAAGCAGTATACCACTGCTGCAGATACACTCAAGTGTGGGCACAGGATATACAGTTGTGGCACACCTGTATCTGCTACATATACATCATAGAGGAGATGAGAGTTGTACCATCTGAACATGATTATTTGTGCTTTTCTATTTGCTTGTATGGGGGTTGGGGCAAGATGTAATTGTGAAGTAGAATGATAAGTTACTTTTTTTGAAATTTGCATCAATTTCTGTTTGATCTCCTGGATCTTGAGAAGATGCCAGGCAGGAAAGGAATTTTTTTTCAGTCTGTTAGCACCAGGAAGCCAGTGTGAGGAGTAAAAGTATTTCTCATATATTACTTCAGTAAAAGATTATGGAAAGAAAACACCAAAATTGTGTATGGGAACGAATACTATGACACCATATAATAAGCTATAGAGATATATATAGAAAACTCATGAAAAATAAATAGGATCATGAACCCCATCTACGACCTCCTGAGGTGGGTCATTCCCACTTGAAAGGACATGCAGAATAGCCCAGAGGCTAGAGGAATAGGAGATACTTCCTGAAAGAAAGACCAGCAGGAAAAACCAAAAATGCAAATGGCAGTGTTTTGGGTTATTATAAGAATAAGCAAGTTGTTCACCAGGGACTCATCAAGGCAAGCAATCCAATACCTTCAGGACAAACCCTCACCAGAGACTGAATCTCAAGGGGATCAAATGTGCAGGCATATAAGCTCACTGGTGACCATGTAGGTCTACACATGAATGGAAGTAAGGGAAAGGCAGTAATGAAGATATGGGTGAATTTTCACCACATTCCATAGACTCCTAGTGACCTTGAGATGAGCAAGAGAAAAGGAAGGGCTTGTTGGTCTGAAGTTTGTAAAGACTTGGAAACTCCTAATCCCATGGACACTGACCTAGCCATGGAGTAGTAGAACTGAGAGTAAAACATCCAGCTGATATGACGTGAGGGGAGATGTACAAGAACATCCAAACTTGCAGATAGAACCCATTTGACCTAGCTTAGCTGGCTTGATGAGCAGTGCTCAACTAGAGGAAAGTAAATAAATTTAATAAAGGAAGCAAGTGTAATTGCTACAATTTGTTGAACTTGACCTATACTTATGGATGTTGTTGTTAAGTTCTGTCAAGTCATTTCTGACCCATCATGACCCTGTATAGGATTTCCAAGGGGCAGCTGGTGAGCTTGAACCACCAACCTTGTGGCTCAAATGACTTTGCAGTCCAGTGCAGTAGGCCACAGTGCTACACCAACACTACACTTATTGATGTAGTAGCTCAAAATGCCAACTGAAAGGGAAAGAATATTCACAGCAAGGATTAAGCCTGTCCCCCTGGTACAGGGTTCACAGGGATGGGCAACCTAAAATTGGGTGAGGGTTGTGTTACAAAGGCACAAAATGGTTGGCTTACAAGTTTTCAAGAGGGAGTTTGGGTTCAGAGTGTGCAGGGGGAGGTAGAATCCCCACTGAATAGCTCTCATCTTGTCTAGATGTGTCTGGTGAAAGGAGATGGGAATAGGATTCTTTTTGATTCAATGGTGAAATAATTGTTATCATGACTAATTATGATTGTCACAACTGTAAAAGTAGAAGTTTTGTAATGTAAATACACAACTTAAGTAGTTAATCTTACATTCCAGGAGCAGAGGATCCTGAGACCATCAAGAGAGACGAGCATGAGTGGAACTTAGGACCTTAACCAGAGAAGCAGCGACATCAGAGATGGAGGCTGAGGTGATGGCATGGAGTGATAGAGCTGCTGAGGATTCTAAACTCATGGAAGGAGAAAGGCTGTGTGTTGGCAGCCAGGAGCTGGCTTGAAGAATGTGCCCTTTGTTTGTTTAAATTATTATGTATTCCTGAGTGTTTTTGTGTACATTAGAAAAAATAGGAAATAGAAATAAATACTGTTAACTGATGATGCATAGAGGGGATTGTAATCATTGCAATGAAACAAAATACGATAGGATGTGTTCAAAACTGATGTTCTCCCATGTGAAGTATCACTCAATTCACAATAAAAGCTTTTAAAAAGAAGCAAATAAATAGGGTAAGAAAAATGCAAAGACAAGAATAAGGAATAGTGAGTCAAAACAAGTAATTGTGCAGTTATGAGAAGTAGATAAAAGCAGCATAAATAATAGACATTCAAATACTCCCTATTTTCCAGGTATTTCCACTTCTTTTGTAGGATCCTGGATGGAATAAAAAGGCCATATCTAAAGCACTGAAAGGCATTTAAAAGGAGATGAGGGACAAGGAAATCTATTCACCTCCTTGGGCTACCTAAAAATGTATCATTAGAGTTTTACTCCTTTGGCTAATGCACTGTTGTCTTCAGAGAAGTGCCGATCCCTGCCTGACATTATCAAATCCTGCTACTTCAGTATATGTTATTTTATTCATGTTGACAGTATTTCCAATCTGAGAACTTTTTACACAGATCAGTCTTTTGGAATAGTGAAACCCTAAATAATTAAAAGCAATACTGAATTTTGAGTAAGAAATGGTCAATTTTGAAAAAGGAGATAAAACTCTTGGGGATATTTGGAAAGGTGAGCAGTATGGGTGACAGGGAGCTAAATAAAATCAGTCTCCGACCATCACATCTTGAGTTTTACTTAACCCCAAATGTTCCTATTTTATGTTCTACTACTTAGATTGTGAATGACTCTTCTAGTGGTGTCAATAACAGTCTTTGAGAATGTCCATGCTCGACTTCCCCCTTGGAGGGGATTAATGCTAATAGAGAATAATCTGGGTAAATGGGCTAAATCCAGAGAAATAATGTAATAATCCATGAGATGGTCTGAAAAGATGCAGTCATATGTTGGAAAACAATCGCAACTCCTTGAATGTCACAAGAATTGATCCAAGAGTGACATCGAGACAGTTTCAGGAGGTAATAACTGGTGTCTAAGCTAGAGAAGTCCTGGTGTTGCACTGTGGGTTAATGCGCCAGACTGTAAAGCGGTTTGAATTGCAAGGTCAGTGGTTCATGCTCACCAGATGCTCCTTGGAATCCCTATACAGGGTCGCTATGGGTTGGAATCGACTCAATGGCACTTAACAACAACAGCAACAACAAGCTAGATAGTATTGGAGTGCTGGCGTGGCACTGTGGTTTAATGCACTAGACTGCAAGGTCGGTTTGAAGTGTCATGTCAGTGGTACAAGCTCACCAGATGCTCCTTGGAAACCCTATACAGGGTCATTAAGAGTTGGAACTGACTTGACAGCATTTAACAACAAAGACGGATGAAGGTTGTTGTTAACTGCCATTGAGTCAGTTCAGATTCATAGCAACCCTGAGAAGTGACTGGTAGATTTGAACTGGTGACCCTGTGGTTAGCAGGCCAGCACTTATCCTACAGTACCACACCAGGAATCCAAGTTAGATGAAAGTAGGCACTTAAATCTTCATGCCCATTGTTCAATTCCCAATTGACACAATATAGGACACAATTTGGACACTCAATAAATGATGGTTGAATGAGGAGTGAGTTGTGGATAGTTTTAAACAATTCAAGACTGTTTCTAAAGGAAACTTAATGTGAAAGAGCACTTGGTAAACATTGTGACATGACACAAATTAAAAAAGGAGAATCTGGGCGAGCTAACAGATAAAACATACAATTACTTGCCTTGTTATCTTAAGCACAATTTATGATTGCTTCCATTTTTCCAAAGAAATAAATATTGATATAAAAGGAAAAAGTCTAATAATCAAAGCTGAAAACAGAACGTCCTCTTAAAATATCTCCCTGTTTTTCTGCTTGCTATGTCTATGTCAAGCCCTATATATTCTGTCTCCTTAACATTTCTCCAGATACCACTGATCTCTCCCATTGTCATCTATCCACCAATCCCCTTTTCATGCTCTTGTCAGAATCCTCAGTCTTAAATTTGGATATGACTATGTTTCTACTTTCTTTGTCTTGTAGTAACTGTGTAAAATATTGTCAGTCATCTCCCAATATGTGTTCTAGCTTACTGTCTAGTAATAGAAAACAGGAGCAAGGACATTGAGGATAAAGATATTACCCAGAATCCATTAAAACCGGGCTAAATCAGTTAAGTATATTTTGGCAACTGAGATACAAACAAAATATTAGAAAAGAAACATCTCAATCCTTCTTAAACAGATAATTGGTGTGCATTCTTGACATTTCTATTGTTCATTCCTTTTTTTCTTATTTGTGCTGAAGTAGGAATACCAGAAACTTGTACCAGAGATGTAAATATCCTTGATATCTACTTTTTATGTATGCCAACTTCACCTTCTCCTATTTCAAACTTATTCTCATGATGAAGATCAGAGATATCAAAAAGCCTAGAGTTGGATCTACCACCCATCCATCAGTTTGTCAGATTATGGAACTTACATATTGCTATGATACTGGAAACTATACCACTGATATTTCAAATACACCCATTATAACCATGTTGCAGTGTAGTTCTAACAGGCTAAAATAGAGTGGCCTGATAATTTACTTCTAAAAATGAGCCAATGAAAACCTTAGGTTTTTACAATGGTTCAGTCCACAAAAGATCATGGGGATGGCACAGGAACAGGCAACATTTCGTCCCATGAATCTATGGCTGACTAGACTGGAAGTAACAATAGCATAGTGCTGGAAGATAAGTACTATAGTGATCACAAAAAATGGGCTAAAGCGCTCCAATAATCATGAAGCTGACTCAGGACCAGTCAACATTTCCCTCTATTGTACATGGATTCACATGTGTTGGAACTGACAAGACAACAAATAGAAGCAAGATACTAAAAAATCTTGGAGAAGCTGTAATATGCCTGTGTGTATTTGATAGAGATGGGGCATAACTTGAGGGACTAAGGCATTATAGCTGAAGAAGGGGTAAGTGAATCCAAGAAAGGTTGGAATCAATTAATGAGGGACAACATTAAATCTGTATTCTTACTAAATTGATATTGTTAAATTATCAAAGCATCTCTAGTAATAAGAAATTATATAATAATATATTATGAGAAGACTGTTCAAAGAAGAAAAACATGAATGCTATTAAATTACAATTATCAAACAGTAGATTATCTTTTATTATTATTGAATCCAATTCTTACAAAGTTTACACAAAAGGAATTTTCCTAATTCCTAAAATGGCTACCTTTGGATTTTATAGTGAAAAGAACTATAAATTAAGATTCACAAAATCAGAATCGAATTATAAGCACCAATAAGGAGCCATAATTTGGGAAAAAGTTAATATTTCTAAATCTCTGTAAAAATGGGAAAATAATATGGGAAGATCGGCTTTCAGAAACCTGTCACATCTTTCAGAAATGATGAGTTCGTGTATCTGATTGAATTCTCTGTATACTGATGCACTGTTAACATTGGTGTGACACTGTCGGATAAACACTGGAATGCAAACCACAAGGTCGGTGGTTCAAGCCCACCAGTTGTTCCTTGGAAACCCTGTACAGGGTCGCTATTGACAGAATCAAATTGATGGCACTTAACAACAATTATTATTTTAGAGATTAAAACCAAAAAGCTAAAACATGCAGATTTTGTATTTAAATATAATGAAAAACTATCATTTTAGGTATCAGCAAAAAATGCTCAGAATTAATAAATCAGTATCAAGAAGGATATTAAATGAATTCTCTGAATACATGTATTGTTTGAAAGTGTCTGTGACTGCTCTGTGTCTGATCACTAGTTAGAGATGTAATTCAACAAATCTTTTCTGCTTTCTTGCAAGAAATCTAATAAAACTTGTTATCGGAAAAACCTATATGGTTAGGGTCTATTAGAAAAGGATATATATTCAGAATATCGCCTCCGGCCCTGAATAAATAGATTTCCTTATTATTTCTGTCATCTGATCTTCAATGTATAAAATGTGGATAAAATAACAAAAGTAAATGACATAAAGTAGAAAACAACACAGATAAAACAAAAAGACTTGCAAGGAAATATCCAGATGATCTGAAATACCTTGGTAAAATTTGCTTAGGATTAAATAAAGGTGGTAGGATGTTTATATTCTCCTTGTTATCCTTTCCTCAAAAACCAAAACAAAATGACAATATATTTCATTCCAACTCATAGAATCCTTACAGGACAAAGAAGGGTATCCATAGGGTTTCCAAGACTGTAATCTTTAAGGTAGCTGACTGCCACATCTTTCTCTTGCAGAATAACTTGCGGCTTCAAACTGTCAACCTTTAGGTTAACAGGGGAGGGCTTAAGCACTGTAGCACTGGGAATCCTTATGCTTCCCCAGGGGGATGAAATCTCATTTTCCTCTGGGCTGTATTTACCCTGCTGCATATGTATTCACATGAAATTGCCTACAGAGGAATTTCAGCGTGGAGGAGAAAGCTTTGTGAAGTATGAAGGTGAATAGGAATTGGGCTGTGCTAAACTATGTATCTTTCCCTGTGAACTTCACATTTAAAATGTTTTCTTACCAGCTGTGAAAGTAAAAGCAAAACTGAAAACAACCCGAAACAAAACCCTAGGCTTCCATTTCTGTTACTCATTCCTTATTCATCAAAGTTCACTAAACATCCCTTGCATACAGGACCTGGATTGGAAACGAGCAAGGTGAATGTCTAAATCCCAATTTATTTTTGCAAGAGATGAGATGTTTAGCTAAATTAATATGGGATGCAGAACAGTCTTATTCATTACATTTGTTACTATATTTATGAGCAGAGTTAATTTTTTGAATCTTTTTATTGTGAATTAGATAGAGGTCTACAGAGTTTTTCATCAGTTTTATATTCAAATTTTGTTTCATCTCATTGATTGCAATCCCCTCAATGTAACAGCACTTATCCCACATCCTGTTTCTTATTTTATTCCTAACTTTTCTTTCCTAAACTTTCTGAATCTTGTCTGTAAGTAAATACTGCTCTTTTAATCTCAAATAGTTGATTATTCTAAGGTGTGTGTGTCTCACAAGTGTTGTCCATTATAGATCTATCTACTGTTTGGCTGAAAATTGATCTGTAAGGATAAGTTCAGTTTTGGACCTGAAGAGTGATGAAGAACTATAGTTTTAGAGGTCCCACCAGTCTCAATTTGACCAGTAGTCTTGGTCTTTTTTTAATGATTTTTGAGGTTTGTTGCACATTTATCTCCCACTCTATCTGTTGTTGTTAAGTGCCATGGAGTCAGTTCTGACTCATAGTGACCCTGTATGAGCAGCTGATGGGTTTGGACTGCCAACATTGTGGTTTGTAGTCCCACATCAAGAGTCCCCACTCTATCTAGAACCATCTAATATGGTCTCTTTTAGAGAAGTTGGTAGTCATAGCTGGACACTATCTAGTTTTTCTGGTTTCAGGGATGTGAAAAGCAATGTTCATTGGTCCATTGGATTAATTATTTCCATTTGCCTTCAATTTTCATGATGCTTGTTTCTTCTGGATAGACAGAGACCAACAGTTGAAGTTTGATGTCTGATTATAAGGTTTTAAGACTTTGGTCACTACTTATCAAAGCAGGATGTAGAACATTATCTTTGTAGACTATGTTATGCCAATTTACCATGGCCACCTTTGAGAAAATGGACCTGAGCCCCTAAGCCTCCAAGTATTCCTTTAAGATATGTGGTAATATCTAAGAGGTTTTCATAACTTTGATTCCTATATTATCCATCACAGTGTCCTGGTGTAGTACTGCAAGATAAGCACTATATAAGCATAAGGTTGGTGGTTCAAAAGCCATATACAGGGTCACTATGAGTGGGAATCAACTTGATGACATTTAACAATTTACCACACTCTACCACATTTATAAGGAACTCTGGTAGCATAGTGGTTACAAATTGGGCTGCTAACCTCAAGGTCGGCAGTTAGAAACTACCAGCTGTTCTGTGGGAGAAAGATGAGGCTTTCTGCTTCTGTAAAGATTTGCAGCCTTGGAAACCCTGTGTAGGGTCACTATGAGTTAGAACTGACTCCACGGTACTTAACAACAACAATCACATTTATGGATATATTTACAGCAAAGGTAAAAACATACATACATAAATCCTCTGTCAAATCTCCCTCCCACACCCATTCAACCTGAGTATCTATACATGCGTCTACCTGTAGATCATCATTATTGCAGGATTATGAATACAGCAATATGTTATCTCTGTTGCCTTTAAATTTTGCACTCCTCTCTCCATGCCTTTTTCTGCCTCCATCATTTTTTGCCAACATCTCTTATTGTATACTGTCTCCTTCCTTCACCCAAAGTAACATATGTCTACTCTCTATCCAGTAAATTGCCCAACCCCTGTCCTCCTACCCCTGATAAAAATAATATTTTAGTGTGAACATTTTTTCTTGATATTTTATAATAGTGGTCTCATATGATGTTTATCTTTGTCATGATTTATTTCATTCAGCATAATGTCCTATATAGGTTCATCTATGTTTTGAAGATTCATTGTTATTTTTTAACATTGTATTCCATTGTGTGTATGTACCAAGGTTTGTTTATCCATTTGGCCATTGATGGGCATTTAGGTTGCTTCCATCTTTCTGTTACTGTGAATAGTACCATGATAAATATAGGTGTGCATGTATCATTCATGTCACCACTCTTATCTCTGTAGTATTTATGCCAAATAGAAGGATTATTGGGTCATACGGTATTTTTATTTCTAACTCTTTGAAATAGTGCCATAACATCTCCCATAACAGTTGCACTATTCCAGTCTCTTCACACCCCTGGCCAGCATTTGTTGTTTTCTGCTTTTTAAAACTTTACTATTAATTCTGGTGTGTGATGAAATTTCATAATCGTTTGGTTTGCATCTCTCTAATGGTTAATCCTGGTGTGGTGCTGTAGGATAAGCACTGGACAGCAAAGTAGGTTTGACCACAAGATTCGCAGTTCAAATTCACCAGCCACTTCTTAGAAACCTTATGAAGGGTTTCTATGAGTTGGAACCGGCTCGATGATACTAAACAACAACAACAACAATGGCTAATAATCGCTAACATTTCTTCATATGTATTCTGGTCGCTGATTGCTTGAATGTCTTCTTTGGTGACGTGTCTGTTAAAGTTTTCTGCCAATTTGTTAATTGGATTATTTGCCTTTTTTGTGTTGTGGTTGAAGTTTTCTGGAAATTTTAGAGATTAGTCCCTTGTCTGATATGTCATTGCCAAAATGTATTCTTTTGGAAAAATCTTGTATAGAGTCTCTATGTGTTGGAAGTGATTCAGTGACATTAATAACAACAACTCTATAATCATGCATCTCACTCCTACTTGTTTTTCACTAAGCTGCATCAAAAGGAAATGGTTGCTATTCAACCATTTCAAGAGGAAACATATGATCTAGAGCTAATCGTACTGAAGGAAGAAGTCCAATGGGAACTGAAAGCATTGTAAAAGAACAAGACTCCAGGAATTGATGGAATACAATTAAAAAACTTTCCACTAACTGATGAAGTACTGGAGATACTGACTTATCTATGCCAAGAAATTTGGCAGATATCAACCTGACCAAGTGATTGGAAGAGATTCATATTTGTGCCCATTCCAAAAAGACGTTCTCTAATGGATTGTGCAAGTCATAGGACAATATCATTAATATCACATGCAAGTAAAATTGTGCTAATGGTAATTCAAAGGTGACTGCAACAGTACATTGACAAGGAACTGCAAGAGGTCCAAGTCAGATTCAGATGAAGACTTGAGCAAGAAATACCATTGCTGATATTAGATGAAACTTGACTGAAAGATGTTTACCTGTGCTTTACTGAAAATGCAAAGGCTTTCAACTCTGTGGATCATGACAAGCTATGGACAACACTGCAGAGAATGAATATTCTGAGACACTTACATTTTCTCATAAGGAACCTGTACATATACCAAAAGGCAGCCATTCAAACAGAACATAGGGGCACTGGAAGGTTCAGAATTGGGAGAGGTATGTGCTAGGGTTGTATTTCTTCACCACACTTATTCAATAATCCAAGAAACTGGATTGTATGAAGATTCAACTAGCATCAAAATTGGAGGAAGGCTCATTATCATGAGCTCAGTTTGTAAAGCATTGGGTCTCTAAACTACTATGATCCAAGGGCTTGAGTCCCTGTTATGTAATGTTTGTTACTTTTATGTAGGCCTGGTATGAAACTTTAGGATAATCACTCGACCTCAAGGTCGGCTTGAACTGCAAAGTTGGAGGCTCAAACTCAGCAGCCACTCCTTGGAAACCCTTCATAAGGTCATGTGGGTTGGAACTGACTCAATGACATTAACAACAACATGCATCTCACTTCTTCTAGTTAACTTAGCCGCATCAATACTTACTTCATTTGGAGTCCTGGTGTGGCACTGTAGGATGATAAGCACTGGATCACAAGGTCAGTTTGAATGGTATAGTCAGTGGTTGAAACTCACCAGCTGCTTCCTGGAAACCATACACAGGAACTGACTCAATGGCAATTAGCAACAACAAAAAGATTTACCTCTAATGTAGTATGATTTTGCAACCACTTCAGGGAACTATGTGTAAAAATGATGTTCATATAGTATTAATAATGAAATGTGTAATATTTCACTCTTTTCTTTTATGCTTTTTCCTTCATCCTGGAAATGTGTACAATGTGCTAGTATAATTTATTTTAAAACTGCAAAGTCAATGATAAAATATCCAATGCATGCAATCAATTAGATAGAAATGTTTGTAATTTTTTTTTTTTTAATATACTTGGTGGCTGCATGCAAAATGACTGACATAATGTGCAGTTTAATGACAGTTGTGATGCAATGTTATCTTAAGCAGATTTTTTAGTCAATATGTCAGATTTCAATATTTATAAAATAAGGACAATATTACGTGTACCTAATTATCTCAGAAACATTAGGAGAAATGCACTGATATATGTGAAGTGCTTTGAGTACTTGGGAAAAAAAAGTGATATATAAACTCAAGATGGTATTAGAAAGGATGATGATTTACTACGGATTTCTTTCACCAGTGGAACTCAGCCCCAATTAGACTCACTGCCTGGAAACTGTTCAATAAATTCCCAGAAATGTGTAGATCAATTCAGATTGGCATACATGAACAGATTCCACAAATCAAACTGAAACTTTCTTATAAGAATTTACCTTAAAAGAGAATTAAGCTGTTAAGAACCCTCTAATATTCATTTAGACCACATGCTAGAATTTAAACTTTAGATTGGCATGGGTGGTCTTTTGGAGTCTGATTCTCAACACAGGATGTGTACTCTTTTTCTGTATCTACCTGCTCACTCATTTCCTCAACGTCTAAGAAAAGAAAAATAGCCTTTATGCAAAGAAAAATAACCTCTTCCAAACAAGCCATAAACTCCAATACCCCATGATATAAAATATATAATGTTCCTCTATTGGAATTGCCTTCTTTATCTGTTTTCCTTCACAATCCTGCTTTTCTCATGTTATAATTATATATTCACCTGCCAAGGACTAACTCAGTGTCATTTTCTAAAAGAAATCTTGCCTAGCTCATGAAGGGTTAACTAACCACTCATTCTCCAGTTCACTAGTGAAACTCTTCATTTCCACTACTGAATTGTTCAGGCACCCCATAGAATCAAATTGCTGTAAAATTCTGACTGCATTTATGCCATTCTCTCTGCTTCCCATCAAGTCTTAAATCTTAAAACCATTGAAAATGTACATGGATTCTGTTCACATGATGAGTTATAAAGAAACAATAACCAAGAAACTTAGAATTTCATGTAGTAATCTTTAAGTAGGCGGTTTTAAGAACTAAAATTTCAATTATCCTTTGATATTCAGAGAAGCATATTTTTAGTAGAATTGTCTGAGAAAAATTTGATCCCCCTGATCACCTTTCTTTAAGGTACCTTTGCTTTATTGGGAGATCCCTATGTAAGCAAGGAGTAATTCAATTAAGGAGATATATCTTAGCAGACTACTATATTGTGTTTTGTTGTTGTTTTTTATATTTGCTTTAGCTTTGGGATGTATTATAACAGTCTTAAAGAGCCTCTAATACATAAGCACTTTGTAACTTAAATTGCCTTGTTATCATTATAAAGGTCTAAAGCAAAAGGAAGTAGCATTCTAATTCTTGGAACTAATCATATTACCAGGATCAAAAAGATGTGGCTTCAGCCCTGTTGCCTTAATGCTAACCTCAAATGATATGAATTAGAGGTGTCTACAGAGACAATTTAGAAGCATTGGAATCAGTACTATGATATAACTCCAACATACAATAAAATCCCTTTGACATTAGGTATCAATTTGTTTGTAAATTTACAATCACAATGGTCCATATAGCCTCTACCATGATGACAAAACAAAGTCAAGCATAAGTGTCAGCCTTGGAAACAAGAAAAGGAAAATAAATACAGTAAATGCCACAGCTATTTATCCTGTTCTTACCTCAATTCATGTTCCATTTATGTGCTATTTCATATATTCTATTCAATCCAACAATGTTTTCTTATTAGTCAGGATTTATTTATATGAATGGCAAAACTCAGAGAGTTTGAACATTTAGGCCAGTATCGAAAGTTTATAAGTAAAACAACCAGTGATTAATCTTTGTACTATTAATTTATGAGAAGTTCCTTGAGCTGTTGAATAACTAACTAACCAAACAGAGATCAAGTTTATAATCCCTTACCTTACAGATTATTCTTTACATTAGTAACCCACAGAGTACTTTTGGTTGTTATTTGCATAATGGCATCTTTGCAAGACATTGAAAAATCTTCAAGTGAGTCAGAATCCCTTTTCTGCCCAACGAACAATACCGATACTATTCAAAAAACTACATCCACTGCTACTGAGTTAATTCCAACTCATAACAACCCAATAGGACAAAGTACTTCATAGTGTTTCAAGGTTATACATCTTTGGTGTTGCAGAAAGTTGCATCTTTCTCCTGTGGAATAACTGGTGACTTCAGACTACTGAGTTCTTGCCTAGCAGCAGAGCACTTTAACCACTGCACTGAAAGAGTTCCATTGTTGCTCTTCTTGTTGGTGTCATCAAGTTGGTTCTGACTTATAGCGACACTATGCACAAAAGTATGCAACACTGCTGGGTCCTGAGCCATCCTGACAATCATTGATACACTTGAGCCCATTCTGGCTGCCACTGTGTCAATTAATCTCATTGTGGGTCTTCCTCTTTTTCACTGACCCTCCATTTTACCATTTTACCAAGCCTGATGTCAGTTTCTAGGTACTGGTGCATCCTGATGACATATTCACAATATTAGTTGCTCAGAATACAGATTGAAAAAGTATGATGGAAGGATACAACCCTGGAGCAAACCTTTCCTGATTTTAAACCATTCAATATCCCCTTGTTCTGTTCTAAAACTGCTTCTTAGTCTATCTATATACAAGTTTTCATGAGCACAATGAAGTGCTCTGGAATGCCCATTCTTCACAATGTTATCCATAATCTGTCATGATATACACAGTCAAAAGTATTTGCATAGTCAATAGAGTGCAGGTAAACATCCTTCTGGTATTCTCTGCATTCAACCAGATCCATCTGACATCAGCAATGATAGGCCTCATTCCATGTTCTCTTTTGAATTTGGCTTGGATTTCTGGCAGTTCTGAGTTGATGTACTATTTCAACTGTTTTTGAATCATCTTCATCAAATTTTAGAATTCCATTAAGATACCATAATCAACAACAACAAAATTTATGTGTTCCTCTCTGCCCTGGTGTTGCAGTGTTCAATACAGACTGGACTGCTATCCATAAGGGCAGCAATACGTACCCACCTACCACTCCTTGGAAACCCAAAATAGGGTCTCTGTGAGTCAGAACTGACTCTATGGCACTTAACAACAACAATGAGACTCAACCTCATATTTTAAATAAAGTTGGAAGGTAGGGTATGGTTTGGGAGAAGTAAAAACAATTATGTAGCCTGTGTTAGCTCTGCAGAGTCTTATACTATATATTTTTTTTCTTAAATGTTTTATTGTGAATTATGTGATAGTTTACATGGGAGAACATTAATTTTACATTCATTCTATCTTAATATCGTCTCATTGCCATGGTTACAATCCCCTCCATACATCATTAACCAACCAAAGGGTATACCCTGCAATCCTTTCCCCCGCAACCCCCTGGTCTTCAGCACACAGTAGCTCTCCCTCTCTGTATCTAAAGTCTCCAGCTGCTCCCATGTCATCATCTCTGGCTCCATTTCAGGCATCACTGCTTCTCTGGGTAGGGTCCTGCTCTCAATTCTTCTCCCTTGATGGTCCTAGGGACCTCTGCTCCTAGACTGAAAAGTTAATCACTCCCCTCCTTGCTATAAAATGTCTACCTTTACATTTCCAACCTTCACAATCAGTCCTGATAACAATTATTCACTGTTGTATCACAAGAGACCCGTCTGCATTTCATTACATCAGCCCCGCCTAGACAGATTGGATACTACTCACTGGCGATTCTACCTTCCTCCAGGTCCTCTGGATCTAGGTTCCCTCTTGAAAGCTTGTAAGCCAGTCACTTCTTGCCTTTATAGTCCCCCACCCTCCCATTTTGGGTAGCCAATGTCCAAGTTGTCCATCCCTGTCTACTCTGTGTGTGGAGGGTGTGGGAATGATTCTTGCTCTAAGGATTTGTTCCCTCTTTTGAGCTACTGCTTCCATAGATGTAGGTCAAGTTCATCAAATTGTATGAGAATACTTTTTTTTTTTCCTCTTCTTTTTACTTCTGGTTGAGCTCTGATAATCCAGTCATTGACGCCAGGTTAAGTGGGTAAGTGGGTATTATCTGCAAGTGTGGGTGTTCTTATGCATATGCCCTCTCTTCTTATCAGCTAGACGCTTCACTCTCCACTCTGGTCCTCTGTGGCTATGTCACTGACTCTGGGCCCAAGAGTCCCCAGGTCTTGCCATACTACTGGTCAACCAGGTCTTCACCCGAGTTCACAGAAATCTATTGAACATTGTAGGGCTTAGCTCACCACTTCATTCCTGTTTTTCCCTCACTTCCCCTTATCGGTGTCGAGCGTGGTCACCAATCAGAGCATGTATTCCCATTGAGTCTTAGTCTTGGAAGGGGGTTTGCACTGAGGGGATCCCACCACTTGCCTTGATGTTTCCTAGGCAAGCAAGTTGCCTGTTCTTGTAGTAACAGTCGGTCTGCCTATGTTGTTTTATATTTTTCCTGTAGGTCTTTCTTTCAAGAAGTATCTTCTGTTCTTCTAGCCACTCCAGGCTGGTCTGCTTGTCCTTTCAAGTGGGAATTTCCCATCTCTGGAGATCTGGATGTGGTTCAGGCTTCCACCTATAGTCTTATGTATTGCAGAGGCTCTGCAGGAAGCCTCCCTCACTGGGCACGTTGTACCCCATTTTAGGTATTCCAATCAGTTATAGGCAGAAGATGGACTAACAAACTTTCTGTGGTGATGCTTTTCACTATTCCTTTCTCTCCCCCTCCAGTGTCTATTTTATAATATAATTGCACCATATTTTTAATGGGTGAAATTTTGCTTAATTCAGCAGACTGATATTGAAAGTCTAATGCTTTCCCTTCCAGAATTTAACAGATTTTGCATGTTAATACTTCAAACCTTGGTGTGCCTAGCATTCAACTTTTACCTTCTTATTTCTATTGTTATAATAGCAATGACAACAATAAAGATATTGATAACAGGTTATGACTTAAACTTTATAAAGGCATTCACATACATTAATTCACTTGATTTCTAAAATATCTTGAGAAGAAAGTAATCCATTTACCAATATTTCTGTTTGATAGATGAAGAAACTAAATCAAAGTTAAGTAAGTTGATTAAAATTACACAATTAACAACTATTAGAACTGGTTGTTTTGATTATATTATAAACATTTAAATCATGTATTTACTGTCTATTGAAACACATAAACTGCTTTATAACTTGTTATTATCTAATAGAATCATTATGATTTCTTTCTTAATAGCATTTATTATTTTCTACAAAGATTTATAAAAAGATTTGTTATTGTTTATCTCCCTACATCAGAATGTAAGTTCAATGTGGTTAGAGATGATGCCATACAGTAGACATAGAGTTGAAATGTTGAATGAAAGTACAATTTAATCACCATTATATTTATCTTAGGAGTCCTGGTGTAGTGCTGTAGGTTAATGCATCAGACTGCAAAGTCATTTCAACAGCAAAGTCAGCTGTTCAAGGTCACCAGCTGCGCCTTGGAAACCCTATATAGAGTTGCTATGGGTCAGAATCAACTCAACGACACTTAACAGTAACAACAATCTTTATCTTATGTTGACTTACTTTAATATGATTATGGCTTTAGTTAAGTAAAAAGTGCTTCTTTCCCTTTCTTACTACGTAACAAGCCTCCTAATTGGTTCTCTCTCTACCATTTCTCTTTTGCATAATGCAAATAAAGATTTCCTTATAGAGTGATGTGAGAAACTACTAAATAGTGTACATGGAAATGCATTGCAACTGTTAGGTGCAATGCTGATACTATGGAAAAGAGAGATATCCTCCTTGAAGGAAAAAATTATATACATACAGACACATACATGTGCACATGTGCACAAACAAACAAACAAACAAATGTATTATGCTAAAGACAATTTTAAAAAATTAGGAAAGTTTAATCACATATATTTAAAGAAGGTTAATTCCCATGTTTCTCCATTGAGGTTACCTTTCTGAAATTATTTAATTACACATTAATTTTCTCCATATCACTCATTATTTTACCATATTTAAAATTTTTCAATATCTAATTGATTTATTCATACCTTGTTTTTATAACGTCAGGTTCCACTTGAGGTGCTTCTTTGCATGTTACACATCTATCTACATCGATTTCTATGTGACATATGGACTACAAGAAAATACTCAGTATCTGTTTTTCAACTAGTTCTCTGAGCACCAGAGGCATAAAAAACATGCAGTAGATGGTCACATTAATTGCTCTACTCTTTGAATCTGGGCTTGGCCCATCTTGCTTTGGACTAGTGGCATATTTGAAAATATGATTCAGACACTTGCAAACTACAAATGGTCTTGCCTTCTTTTTGTTTTTTGGCATTTATAAGAAATCCATGGAAAGATGCTCAGGCTAGTTTACTGGAGGATGAAAGGTCATGTGGACAGAAATTGAGTTATTTCTGCTGAGATTTTGTAGACTGAGCAGCCTGCAAACACTAATCATATAAATCATGTCATTCAAGATCATACAGTTCAGACCAGTCATCAGCTGCATGTAAGTATCAGTCAAGGTGGTTAAAATAAAAGCCACCCAGTTGACCACATAATTGTTAGAAATAAAAATATTTGCTGTTTTAATCTCTGAGTTGGTTGATTTCACCAAATAATGCAGGACAAACCAAACATGAAGGAATTTTATGAATCCATTCTATTATTAAAGCAATATTGTTGTTGTCTCTAACTAACAATATTGTTGTCTTTAACTAAACATGAAAATATTGGTTCCAATTAAATTTGAATAAAACACAAATGATCATAATATTTCTAATCTTTTTGATA
Source organism: Chrysochloris asiatica (assembly GCF_000296735.1). Taxonomy (NCBI): domain Eukaryota; kingdom Metazoa; phylum Chordata; class Mammalia; order Afrosoricida; family Chrysochloridae; genus Chrysochloris; species Chrysochloris asiatica. The sequence continues at coordinate 11,607,539 of NW_006408576.1, forward strand.
ACTGGTAGCCTCAAGGCCAGTGGTTCAAACCTACTAGTTTCTCCTGAGAAATACTATACAGAGTCTCTGTGAATTGGGACTGACTCAACAGCACTTTAAAGCAAAACTATATATATGCTGTTGTTATTGTTAAATGCCATGGAGTTGATTCCAACTCATATTGACCCTGCACAGGATTTCCAAGGAGTGCTAGTGAGTTTGTATGTTATTGTTGTTAGGTGCCATTGAGTCAGTACCAACCCACAGAGACCTTATGCACAGCAGAAAAATACACTGCCCGATCCTGGGCCAACTTCACTACTGTTGCCATGCTTGAGTCCATCATTGCTGTCACTTGGCTAATCCATCTCGCTGGGGTCTTCCTCTTTTTCTCTGACCCTCTACTTTACCAAACATGATATCCTTCTCTAGTGACTGGTTCCTCCTGACAATATGTCTGAAGTATGAGAGATGAAGTTTGGTCATCTTGGCCTCCAAGGAGCACTCTGGCTGCACTTCTACCAAAACGGATCCTTTGGTTCTTTTAGCAGCCCATGGCAATTTCAATATTCTCCTCCAACACCATAACTCAAAGGCATCAATCCTTCTACAGTCTTCAGTATTCATGTTCCAGCTTTTGCATGCATATAAGATGATTGAAAATATCAAGTCTTGAGTCAGGTGCACCTTAGTCCTTAAGCTGACGTCTTTGCTCTTCAACACTTTAAAAAGGTCTTGTGCAGCAGATTTGCCTAATGCAATATGTTGTTTGATTTCTTGACTGCTGCTTCGGCGAGTATTGACAGTTGATCCAAGAAGAACGAAGTCCTTGACAACGTCAACCTTTTCTCCATTGATAAAAATGTTGTTTACTGGTCCAGTGGTGAGGATTTTTGTTTTCTTTACATTGAAATGTAATTCATACCCAAGGCTGTGCTCTTTGACCTACATCAGTAAATGTTTTAAGTCCTCTTCACTTTCAGCAAGCAAGGTTGTATCATCTGCATATCACACGTTGTTAATGAGTCTTCCTCCAATCCTGATGCCACATTTTTCTTCATATAACCCAGCTTCTCGGATTCTTTGCTCAGCATACATGTTGAATAAACATGGTGAAAGAATACAACCTTGTCACACACCTTTCTTAATTTTAAAACATTCCGTTTTCCCATGTTCTATTTGAACAACAGCTTTTTGGTCCAGGTACAGATTCCTCATGAGCACAATTAAGTGTTCTGGAATACTCATACTTCTCCATGTCGTCCATAGCTTGTCATGATCCACACAATTGAAAACCTTTGTGTAGTCAATAAAGCAAGGTAAACATCTTTCTGATATTCTCTGCTTTCAGACAAGATCCGTTGAACATCATTCAGCAATGATATCCCTCATTCCACAGCCTCTTCTGCATCTGGCTTGAACTTCTGGAAGTTCTCTGTCAATGTATGATTGCAGTTATTTCTGTATTACCTTTAGCAAATCTTTACTCTCATGGAATAGCAAAGAGATTGTCCAATGATTTCCATATTCCACTGGATCACCTCTCTTTGGAATGGGCACAAATATGGATCTCTTCCAATCAGTCGGCCAGAAAGTTGTCTTCCAAATTTCTTGGCAGAGATGAGTGAGTATCTCCTGTGCCGCCTCACTTTCTTGAAAGATTTCAATTTTGATTCCATCAATTCTTGGTGCCTTTTTCTTTTCCAATTTCTTCAATGCACCTTGGAGTTCCTCCTTGAGTATCATTGGCTCTTGATCATATGCTACCTCTTGAAATGGTTCAATATTAACCATTTCCTTTTGGTACAGTGGCTCTGTGTATTCCTTCCATCTTTTCTTGATGCATTCTGCATCATTCCATAATTTCCCCAGAGAATCTTTTAATAATGAAAGTCAAGGCTTGAATTTTTTCTTCAGTTCCCCCATCTTGAGAAATGCTAAGTGTGTTCTTCCTTTTTAGTTGTCTGATTTCAAATCTTTGCACATTTTATTATAATATTTGGCTTTATCTTCTTGAGCTGATCTTTGAAATTTTCTGTTCAGCTCTTGGACTTCCTCATTTCTTCCATTTGCTTTAGCATCTGTACACTGAAGAGCAAGCTGCAGTCTTTTCTTACATCCATTTTGATCTTTTCATTCTTTCTTGTCTTCTTAATGACTTTTTGCTCTCTTCACATATGATATTCTTGATGTCATCCCACAACTCTTCTGGTCTTCAGTCTTTAGTGTTTAATGTATCAAATCTGTTCTTCAGATGATTTCTAAATTCAGGGGGATATATTCGAGGTAATATTTTGGCTCTCATGGACTTGTTTTCATTTTCTTCAGTTTCAGTTTGAAATTACATACTATATATATATATATAATTATTGTACAAACAATGGAGAATTTCTAATTATAGTACTGTTAAAAAAGAGCTCTGGTATCACAGTGGTTATATATCAGGATGCTAATCTCACAGTTAGCAATTCGAAACTACCAGCTGTTCCACAGGAGAAAGATGAAGCATTCTGGTCCCATAAAGATTTACAGCCAGAGAAACTCTGTACAGAGTCGTTATGTTTTGGAACCAACTCCACAGCACATAACAACAACAATAACAACAAATGTCTAAGGTTATGTTTTGTTACTAAAACAACAACTAGTACTGCTACTTTTATTGTTGTATACCATCTAGTTTGTTCCAACTCATAGTCACACTGCATAAGTTTTCTGTGGAGCAATTGGTGGGTTTGAACTGCCAACCTTGCAATTAGTATTCCAGTGCTTATCCTATAGTCCCACACCAGTACTCTGCTACTGCTGCTACTACTGCATTAGTCAACATCAGTATTAGTATGTGATCAAATTATATAATTGATCAAATATTATATATACACAGAAATTCATTTGAAATCTTCACAGGCAATTAGTGAAGTCGACAGTGGAGGTATTAGTGAAGTAGGCAGATTTTTATAAATAAGTCCTGGTGTGGCACCACGGAATAAGTACTGGATCTCAGGGTAGGTCTGAATCGCAAGGTCAGCTGCACAGGGTTGCTATGAGTCAGAACCGACTGATGGCACTGAACAACAACAACATGTGTAATTATAATAATTAACCATTTATCCAAAGCCTTTTTTTTGTTTTTTACCACCATGGCAACACCTGAGCTATAATCAATATACAGTGATTCTGCACCTAGATCTGACACATACATCATCTGATATTACAATATTGGATGAATCGTTTACATTTTTAATCCCCAAGTATCTTGTCAGAAAAATGAAGAGATATGAAACAAATGTTGAATTCTAATTCTGCTAACTATCTTTATAAAATTCTGGGCTTTTAACTGCCATTGGACAGCATTGGTTCTGGTACTGATTCCAGAACTCCATTCCATAGATGTGATAGCCTCATCTTTTGGCTTTGAGAACCAACTAAATTATTACTTAATAACTTTGCCAGGAAAGTGATCTGTCTGTAGGTATCATAGTATGAAATAAGCTTATGCATAAATTATAGAAATGCTAGTTTGGGAAGAATTATGGAATTTTACTCATTGAAGTAATAAAGGGAGACTGTAAGTAAAATCCTTGTGAATGACTTCAGAGTTTTTAAGGTCCATATTGGACATATACAGCCATGGTTCTATAAAATTATTTCTCTTAGCAAGTGATTGTTACTGATGTTGCTTATAAAATTAATAAGCAGAGATGAACTTCTGCAGACCAGGGTGGAAAACTAGACCTCATGGTATCTGGGGAAACTGAGTCATAGGAACACAATAAGTCCAAATTTGAGGATTGAAGCCAACATTAGAACATCAGACAAATAACATAAACTCAAGGGGCCCCTAGGATAATTGAAGGTTTGATTTTCAAAATCAAGAATTAGACGCTGACTAGCTATAAGCCAGGGCTTAGATGCCTCCATCAGCTTTTATGCTATAGCCTGCCTCAGTTAAGTCTCACAGGAAGGCATACAGGGCCAGAAGCAGAGTAGACACTAAGTAGAACACAGTTTCAATCACAGCCAAGGATCACACAGGTAGTCTATACTGAGCATTTGCTGCTCACGGTATTTCCCATTTGCCACTAATGCAATACATGGGAAAGCTGAAAACTAAACAGCATTATTAATAGTGACAGAAAGCTTTTAGCCAGGCTCCCCTATGCTATGATGAATATTGTTTATCATATTTTACTTGTTGCTTTTAAACTTTCCTTGTCAGAATGAATCATGGCTAAGGTGAAGGGGACCAGATTATAGACAATGTGATTTGTCTAATCTCAATTGCCCCTCATCAAGAAGCATGAGGAAAAGTAAGCAGAAGCAACTGGCAGGCTTGTCTAGGATTGAAAATCATTCTCATTGCCAAAATCTGTCATGAGTGCACCTGGTTTCATAAGACAACATGCAATCTGCGATGAGGATGATTTCCTTCCTGTGCTGAGGGAGTGACATTTTGGATTTGACTCTGGCTATCTGTTGGATTGATAATGAAGATTAATTTACTTATCTCTTCGCTACATAATTTAGTAGACAGAAAAGACATCTTGCAGCTGTCTAGAAACTGTCTTTCTGATTGCCTTATTTAGCCTACCCTTATGAACAATGGAATGAGCACTAGTGGCATAGTGGTTAAAATGCTCACCTGCTAACTGAAAGGTTGGTGGTTGGAATCCACCAGCCACTCTGCAAAAGAAAGAAAAAATCATCTGCTCCCATTAAGAAATGCTGCCTTGGAATCCCTGTGTGCATCTTGGGTAGCTATGAATCAGACTTGACTCAATGACAATGGGGCTTATGAGCATTGGAGTGTGTGAAAATATACTTACAGCATGATTACCACAGGCCTGTTTTTATCACCCTTTACTTTGGAAAAGATTCTGTTGTAGTTAAGAGACAATAAAACAAATTTGTGAACTGTTTGTGCATAATGATTTATATCTTTATTTCTGCTATTTTTTGTTTGTTTTCATTGTTGTACCAGCTGTTCCTCAGAAACCCTATACAAGGCTGCTGTAAGTCAGAATCAAATTGATGACACTTAGCAACAACAAGATCAGATTTGACACAATCCAGTTAAACTGTGACTATGGTAAGCACAATAGAAAAATTGCAGGAAAAAAAATACCCTGAATAATAAAAAAAAAAAGATATTTGGGGAAGCATTAAACTTACTAATTACTGAACAGAATTCGAGATGAATTCTTTAAAAAAAATACATGATAAAACATAGTTACTAATTAAGATTTTCAAAATGAATACAACAAAGACATTTTAAAAATACAAACCTGTTAACGTTGGTTAATTACCTACCTGTGTAAGAAGGTGGAGAATTTGTTAATATGACCATTGCATAGCGGCAACTGTAAAACACACAAAATGGTGAATCTTTGTAAAATAAACTTAAATGTTCATAGAACATACTGGTATTTACATTATTACAGTCAAATATCTGTTCAAATAAGAAAGCAGACCGCAAAGACCTAATGGTGAGGAAAACTAAGCTCTAAGCCATCCATGAAGAAAACTGTTTAACTATAGGCATGACATGTAACATCCCTGAGGTTCACACACTCATTGTTCAGGTTCAATATAGAAATTGGACCAGAAGACATTTAAAACCCTGAACATACTATTACCATTATTCAATCATGAGTTCCTCACTACCTCTATGACTTTGTACTTAATTAATACTACTAAGTCCTAGTGTGGCGTTGTGGGTTAATGCACAGGGCTGCAAAGTCAGTTTGAACCACAAGATCAGCAGTTCAAGCTCACCATTTACACCTTGAAAACTCTATACAGGGTCATTATGGTTTGGAACTGACTCAACGGCACTTAACAACAACAGCAACATTAAGAAAAATAAGTATCTCAAATGGAAACTAAAAGCACACTCAAAGTCATAGCGTTCTGTGAAGTGTAAGTAAAATAATAATGCATGTAATGCACAGTACAGTGTCTGTTATTTATTGGTTTTTATCATTGTTAGGTATCATCGAGGTGGTTCCAAACCATAGTGATCCTGTGCACAACACAACAAAGTACTGCTTGGTCCTATGCCACCCTCATGGTTGTTATTACGCTTGAGGCCATAGCTGTTGTGGTCCATGTGCATAATTGTCTCTTATGCTGTCTAAAGAAGGTATTTGAAATGAACAAATCATTGATTTTGCAGAAGTAGATCATGTGACTTCCAGCATCATTTTCTCTCACCAAGGCCATATTTTCCAAACACTAATCCTTCCTCTTTGCTCCCAACCTGTGCATTCCAATCACCAGTAATGATCAATACATCTTGATTGCATGTTAATATTCATTACTAAGTGTTGAAGTCTTCAATTTAGCAGTCAATTTTATATCATCTGCATATTGCATGTTGTAAATGGTTAATGAGTCTTCCTCTAATCTTAATGTCTCAATCTTCTTCATATAATCCAGTTTCTTGGATTATTTGCTCAGAATACACATGGAATATGTTTGGTAAAAGAATAAAATCCTGGCGCACACCTTCCTGATGTTAAACCACTAGAAATAGCCTTGCTATATTCTAATAACTGCCTCTTAGTCTATGTGCAAGTTCCTCATAAGTACAATTAAATATTTTGGATTATCCATTCTTCACAATGTTATTCATAGCTTGTCATGATCCACACAGCCAAATGCCTTTGTGTCATCAATAAAGCACAAGTAAACATCTTTCTGGTTTTCTGTTTGCAGCCAAGATCCATCTGAATTCAGCAATGATACCCATAGTTTCATATTCTCTTCTGAATCTAGCTTGAATTTCTGACAGTTCCCTGTCAGTGAACTATTGCAACCATTTTCAAATTATCTTCAGAAAAATTCTAGTTGCATTTGATATTAACGATATTGTTCAATGATTTCTGTATTCTGTTGGGTCATATCTATTTGGAATCGGCACAGATATGGATCTCTTCTAATTGGTTTGCAGGTATCTATCCAAATTTCTTGGCATGGACCAGTGAACACTTCCAGTGTTTGCACCAATTTGCTGAAATATTTCAATTTGTATTCCATTAATTCCTGACATTTTTTTTTTCCTCCAAGTGCAACTTTGACTTTTTCTTTCATTACCATCAGTTCTTAATAATATCCTACCTCTTGAAATGATTGAAAATTGACCATTTGTTTTTCATAAAGACACTGTGAATCTTTTTTATGCTTTCTTCATCATTCAATATTTTGTTCATAGTATCAGTCAATATTTCAGTTTGAGGTTTGATTTTTTTTTTTTTTTCTTTTTTTTTCAGTTTGAGAAATGTTAAACATGTTATTTGTTTTGGTTTTCTAAGGCAGGGCTATCTATTGCTGTTGATAAGTGACATCTAGTCAGTTCCAATTTATAATAATTTTATGTACAACAGAATGAAACATTGCCCTTTCTTCTCTACCCTCACGAATGTTGTTACATTTAAGTCCTTTGTGCAGCTACTGTGTCAGTCCATCTTCTTGAGGTACTTCCTCTTTTGTACTGACCCTCCACTTCACCAATCATGATGTTCTTTTCAAGTGATTGATCCTTCCTGAAATCGTGTCCAACATATGAGGTATGAAGTCTCACCATCTTCACTTCTAAGGAACATTCAGTTTGTACTTCTTCCAAGACAGACTTGTTTGTTCTTGTGTCAGGCAAAATCCCTTCAATATTTTTGACCAACACCATAATTCAAATGCATTAATACTTTGATGGTCCTCTATATTCATTATCAAGCTTTAATATGCATATGAAGCAATTGAAAACAATAGCTTGGGATGTTATTTTTAAGTGCTGGTGAGTCGGTTCTGACCCATAGCAACCCTGTATAGGGTTTCCAAGGAGCAGTTGGTGAATTTGAACTACCAACCTTGCAGTTCAAACAGCTTTGCAGTCTGATGCATTAACCCACAGCGCCATACCAGGATAGGAGCACCTTAATCCACAAAGTGACATTTTGCTCTTTAACATTTTTAATAGGTCTTTTGCAGCAGATTTGCCCAATGTGATAGTCCTTTTAATTTCTTAATTGCTCTTTCCTTGGATGTTGATTTTGGATCAAAGGAAAAGTAAAGTTTTACAGTTTCAATGTATTATCCACTTATTATACTGTTGTCTGTTCCAGTTGTGAGGATTTTTGTTTTCTTTTCACTGAGTTATAAAACCAAAGGCTGTCATCTTTTATCTTCATCAGTAAATGCTTCACATACTCTTTGCTTTCTTCAAGTAAGACTGTCTTCTGCATATTCCAACGTGTTCATAAGCTTTTGTCCTGTGATCTGGGTGTCATATTCTCCTTTATAAAGTCCAGCTTCTGAGATTATTTGCTCAAAATACAGAAAGAATATGTGTGGTGAAAGGATGTGAGTCTAGCAACCCCTTTTTTCTGATATTAAATCATGCAGTATTACACAATTAACCCCTGGTATTGTTTTGACTGATAATATTGAGCTTCGTCTCTGTCTTTTCACAGATTTAGTCAATTTGATTCCTGTGTATTCCATCTGGTGAGGCCTATGTGTATAGTCACATTTTATGTTGTTAAAAAATGAAATTTTAATAAAGAATTTGTTGGTTTTGCAAAATCTATCATGTGATCTCCAGCATCATTTCTATCACCAAGTACATATTTTCCATCTACTAATCCTTCCTGATTGTTTCCAACTTTCTAATTCCAATCACCTCTAATTATCAATGCATCTTGATTTCATGTTTAATCAGTTTTAGACTGAAGAATATTATTGGTGCTGTTAGATGCAATTGAGTCAGTGCTAACTCCTAGTGACCCTGCATACAAAAGAACACAACACTGTCTGGTTCGTGGTGGCTGCCACTGTGCTCACCTGTCTTGTTAGGAGTCTTCCTATCACTATCTGACCCACCAATTTACCAAGCACGATATCTTTCTCCAGGGACTAGACACTCCTAGTAATATGTCTAAAGTATGAGAAATAAGTTTGGCAATCCTGGCTTCTAAGGAGCATTTTGGCTATATTTCTTCCAACACAGATTGGTTTGTTCTTTTGGGAATCTATGGTACTTCCAATATTCTCCTTCAACACCATATATTACTCAAATGCATCAATTCACCTATGGTCTCCCTCTTTCACTCTCCAATTCACATGCATATGAGCTTATTGAAATTCCATTGCTTGGATCAGGATCATCTTAGACCTCAAACTGACATCTTGCTCTTCAACACTTTAAAAATATCTTGTGCAGCAGATTTGCCTAATGCAATACGTCATTTGATTTTTTGACTACTACTTCCATGAGTGTTGATGGTTGATCTGACAATTTCAATCTTTTCTTTGATTATGTGGATGTTACTTGTTGGTCCAGTGGTGAAGATTTTTGTTTTCTTTCCATTGAGGTGCAACCCATACTGAAGGCTGTGGTCTTATATCTTGGTCAGAAAGTATTTTAAGTTCTCTTTACTTCAGAAAACAAGGTTGTATCATATGCATATTGCAGGTTGCTAATAATTCTTCCTGAAATCTCGATGTCCTTTTTTTCTTCATATAATCCAGGTTTCCTGATTATTTTCTCAGTATACCGATTGAATAAGTATGGTAAAATAACAGAACCCTGATGCACACCTTTCTGAATTTTTAACCACTTGTTCCCTTGTTCTGTTCAAATAACTGTCTCTTGATCTATTTTCAGGTTCTTCATGAGCACAATGAATTGTTCCAGAATACTCATTCTCCCAATGTTGTCCATAGTTTGTCATGTTTTAAACCACACAATTGAAAGCCTTCCAGAGTCAATAAAGCACAGGTAAACATATTTCTGGTATTTTCTACTTTCAGCCAAGGATTCAAATGATGTCAGCAATGATAACCCTCATTCCACTTTCTTTTCTGAATCTGCTTGAAACTCTGGATGATCTCTGTCAATGTACAATTGCAGTCATGTTTGTATTATTATTAGCAAATTTTTTCTTGCATGAAATATTAATGATATTGTCCAGTGAGTTCTGCATTCTGTTGGGTTACCTCTCTTTGCAATGGGCAAACATGTGCATTTCTTCCACTCAGTTGGTCAGGTAGCTGTCTTCCAAATTTCTTGGCATACATGAGTGAATGCCTCCAGTGTTGCATCAGTTTGTTGACATATTTCAATTTGTATTCTATCAATTCCTGGTGCCTTGTTTTTTTTGTCAATGCCTTCAATGCACCTTGGACTCCTTCCTTCAATATCATTGA
>NW_006408576.1:11618012-11619398 GCF_000296735.1 Chrysochloris asiatica
CAGCTCTTTGACCTCCTCATTTCTTCCATTTGCTACACTGGAGAACAAACTTCAGAGTCTCTTCTGACATCCATTTTTTCCTTCCTTCTTTCTTGTCTTTTTAATGACCTTTTACTTTCTTCCTGTATAATGTTCTTGATGTCATCCCACAACTCTTCTGAGCTTCAGTCTTTAGTGTCTAATGTCAAAATCATATTTTGGCTTTTTTGGACTTGTTTTAATTTTGTTCCACTTCAGCCTGAGCTTGCATCTGAGCAATTGATTGTCTGTTCCACAGTCTGACACTGGAACAGTTTTGGCTGATGATATGGAATTTTGTTTTGTTTTGGCTGATGATATGGAGTTTTCCCTGTCTCATTCCACAGATGTAGTCACTTCAATTTCTGTGTATTCCGTCTGGTGAGGTGCATGTGTATAGTCATCTTTTATGTTGTTAGGAAAGGTATTTAAATGAAAAAGTCATTGGTCTTTCAAAAAGAATACACAAAAAGGCATTTAAGCTAGCTGGCAACCGCATTGTTCTACATGTGAGTGGAAGTGTGGAAAAGTCAGTAATAAAGACATTGGCTGAGTTCTATCATGTCCCATGACTCCTATCAGCCTTGAGATGAGAGAGAGAAGAGGAAGGGCTACTTGGTCCAAAGTTTGAGGAGACATGGAAACTCCTGAGCCCATGGACAATGATCTAGCCACAAAGAGCTAGAGCTGAGAGTGAAGTGTACAGCTGATATGAAGTGGGTGGAGACGTACAAGAATTCCCAAACTTGCAGATAGTACACATTTGACCTAATTTCAATGATTTGACTACAGACCTCAACTGGAGGAAGATTAAAAAAAAAAAAAATGATAAAGGGAGCAAATGTAACTTGCTACAATGTGATGAATTTAACCTCTACTTATGGATGTAGTAGTTCAAAATATCAACCAAGAAGGATCAAGCCTATCCCCTCAGTACATAGGTTGATAGGGATGGGAAACTTAGACAATGGCTACCTAAAACGGGATAAGGAGGCTATAAAGGCACAAATTGATTGGCTTATAAGTTTTCAAGAGAGACTTTTGTTTCAGATTGTGTGTGGGAAGTTAGAATCAACACTGAATAGTTTCATCTTGTCTACATGGGTCTGGTTAAAGGAGATGAGGATAAGATTCTTATGATTCAATAGTGAGTAATTGTTATCATGACTAAATGTATTTGTCAAAACTGTAAGCATAGGAGTTTTGTAACATAAAGGAAGGGGTAGTAAATCTTACCATCAAGGGTAAAGAGCATGAGCAGAATGTGGGACTCTAACCAGAGAAGAGGTGATACCAGAGATGGAGACAGAGATGATGATATGGAGAGATAGAACAGCTGAGTATTCTAAACTCATGGAAACAGAAAGG
>NW_006408576.1:11620348-11626972 GCF_000296735.1 Chrysochloris asiatica
AGTTGTGGTGTTGGAGGAGAGTACTGAGGGTGCTATGGACTGCCAAAAGAACCAATAGATCTGTTTTGGAAGAAGTGCAGCCCGAGTGCTCCTTGAAGGCCAGGATGGCTAAACTTCGTCTCTCATACTTTGGACATATTGTCAGGAGGTAACAGTCGCTGGAGAAGGATGTCATGCTGGGTAAGATGGAGAGTCAGAGGAAAAGAGGAAGACCCCCAATAAGATGGATCGGTCAGGCGGCATCATTGATGGCGCCAAGTGTGGCGGTGGTAGTGAGGTTGGCCAAGGATTGGACATTGTTTCATTCTGCTGTGCATGGGGTCGCTATGAGTTGGTTCCAACCCAATGGCACCTGACAACAACAATATGCATGTGACAGTTGGACATTGAGTAAGGAAGACCAAAGAAAAATTAACTCATTTGAGTTATGGTGTGGGAGATGAATATTCAAAGTACCATGGACTGATAGAAGAGCAAAACAAATCTGTGTTGGAAGAAGTACAGCCAGAATGTTCCTTAGAAGAAAGGAGGATTAGACTTTGTCTCTCAGACTTCAGACATATCAGGAGGGACCAACCATGCTTGATAAAGTAGAGGGTCAGCAAAAAAGAGGAAGACTCCAATTAAAACGAATTGGCACAGTGATAGCAGTAATGGGCTATAGTTAAACAATTGTGCAGATGGCACAGGATCAGGCAGTGTTTTATTCTGTTGTACATAGGGTTGCTATGAGTCAGAACTGACTTGACCACATCTAATAAAAACAACGTATGGACAACAGCAAGTGAGGAAATTAGACTGGTACTTTAGGTACAGTGAGTTTATGTTAATGAAGGATAAATGATTCAGAAGAGAAATATGAGAATGCTTGCACAACTTGAAGAATATAATCAATGTTACTAAATGATACATGTAGAAGCTGTTGAATTAGTGTATGTTTTGTTGTGATTACTCTCAGTAGTAACACAATTCTTTTTTAAGTTTTTTGTAATTCCTGACAAAAGAAACAGAAACAACTGGTGTCCTGTCTTTCCTTTTTGTTCTCAAATATGGGCATGATGCCTGGAGGCAGCCCTTTGCCAATTGTATTTTGCGTGACTTCTATCCTGAGGTGCTCATCTCCCCCACTATATCTGACAATGCTCTGCTGCTATTTGTAATGTTTTTATTTTCATACAGGCATCTTCCTAATCTATTTCACTTAGTCTGGAAGCTCAGATGAAACCTGACCACCATGGATAACCTTGCAGGTATTTCAAATACTGGTGGTATTGCTTCCAGCATCAGGGCAACATGCAAGCCTCCACAGAATGACACACTAGTAATGGGAAGAAATTGGTGGAATTCTTTAAATTACTCATCTTCTTCTTTGGTGACTGATATTTAAAATTGAATAATAGTGGTATTAGCTGGTCTTCCTTTTAAGCATATATATACTATCCTTTCCAAACAGCATTGCACTTTTTGGCAAAGACTGATATCATTCCTCTTGAATTTGTCACTTCTGGTATAGTAGACCATATGATTATTCAATTCACAATACCTATACATTTCAGCTCATCAATTCTTGGGATATTGATCTTTTTGCATTACATTTAATTCCTGATGATTTCCAAGTTCCCTAGGTTCATACTTCATACATTCCATGTTCTAATTAATAATGGGTGTTTTTTTGCAGCTGTTTCTTCAATTTTGATTTGTGTCCTATCAATTTCTGAAACCATTGCTCCATTCATGTCATTAAGATTAACTCTACTTTGAGGAGGCAGCTCTTCTCCAGTCATGACTTGATTCAGAGTTTTAATGATGGCATCTATCTATCTATCTATCTATCTATCTATCTATCTATCTATCTATCTATCTATCTACATCTAATTGAGAAAACAGAACTACAATCTGTATTCACTTTCTTCTTTTCCACATGGGCTAATGAACGAGGAGTGGGTAAAAGGCTAGGAAGTTCATTCTGGCTCTTTTAATGCTGTCCAATCAAAGGGCCTCATCTTCTGGCACTATACCTGACAATCTTCTGCTAATATTCATAAAGTTTTCTGTGGCTTATCCCTCAGCACCGGGCTGCCTATTTCTTCTTCCTGGTCTGCCTTAGTCTGGAAACACCTTAGAAACCTGTCCACCATACGTCACCCTGTTGATATTTCAAATACTGGTGGATTAGCTTCTAGCATCACAGCAACATGCAAGCTACCACAGTGTTACAAACTGCCAGAACACAGTGCCTGCCTAGTACATTATAAAATTTGATATATAAAAACTATTATTGTTGTTGTTGCTATGTATAAGGAGTTATTATATAATATGTAATTTAAGCGCTTTTTTTCTGAGGAGTATGGGCAAACAAAAGATAGGAATATACATTTTTATTGTGAAATGAGTGAAAATTTACAGAGCATATCATCAGTTTTACATTAAAAAAATCATACAACCTGTTTCACTTCAATGATTGCAATCTCCTCCAAGGAACAAATTATCTCACTTCCTACCTATAATTATAATTTCCATTCTGCTCTCTTTCCCAACACTTAGAGACTTTGTCCCCTGGTAAATGTTGCCCTTTTGATCTTGAATGCTTGACCATGGGTATATACTTTTAAATCAGATCCAGGAGAATTTATTAGGGAGGTGCTCTGATTTTATATGGAAATGAAGAAAACTGAGAAAATGGGTGGTAAGAGGTTATTCAACACCATCTAAAAATAAGCAGAAAAGACAAGAGATCAAATGACATGTTGAGAACACTGTGTCTAATTAGTCATAGTGTACCAATAAGTATGGCAAAAGTCAAAGTGTTGGCAGGGTTAGGTACACATTTGGAGTATTAAGAAAGATGATCCTCAAAGCTAATTACAATATTTCTGGTTTGTGTGACATGAAAGGTGGAAATACTGTTTTGAAAGAATAGTTAATCCTTTGTTTGGAATAATCCCAGGTAAAGGAATGCAGGTCAGAATAATATTGACCTTCTGTAAAACAGATTGAAACATTGCCTTGTTAGATATCTTCCTTATGATGGGTGACATAGTAGAGTCTATTACTGTGGTCCTTTTAACTCTCTGGCTTTTTGCTTGACCAAACATGATGTCTTCCTCCAAAAATACATCCCACCTAATGGTGTGTTCCAAACAAATGAGTAAGAAAGTAAGAATTAATAATCACTAATATGATTAATGAAGAAGCTCTGGTAGTGTCGTAGTTACAAATCGGGCTGCTAACCTGAAGGTCAGCAGTTCAAAACTTCCAGCAGTTCCACAAGAGAAAGATGAGGCATTCTGCTCCCATAAAGATTTGCAGCCTCGGAAACCCTGTACAGGGTCGCTATGAGTCAGTACCGACTCCATGGTACTTAACAACAACAACAACAACAATATGATTAAGGAGTCCTGGTGTAGAGCTGCAGGATAATGCACTGGACTGCAAGGTCAATTTGAACTGCAAGTTTGGCAGTTCAAACCCACCAGCCACTTCTTGGAAACCCTATACAGGGTCACTATGGGTTGGAACCAACTTAATGGCAATTCACAACAACAGTACATTTAAGGACTCCTGATGTGCCACTGTAGGATCAACACTGGACAGAAAATCACTAGGTTGGTAATTCAAACTCACCAGCTGCTCCTTGGTAATGCTATACAGGGTCCCTACGAGTTGGAATCAACTTGATGGCACTTAAAAACAGCAATAGAATTAAAGTTGTGTTGTGGTCCGTAAGAATTATTCATCACAAATATGATTAAAGTTTGCCAGACCTTTCTTTCTAATTTGTTTTCATCTGGAAGCTCTACTGAAATCTATCCACCATGGGTGATTCTATTGGTATTTGAAATACTGGTAGCATGGCTTTCAGAATAATGACAACACACAGACCTCAAGAGCATGACAAACTGACACATCTTTGGGGATAAACTGATGGAAGAGTCACTGTATTCAAAGGCTAAATAATAAGAACAATTTAGACAATGTTTTGCTTTATCATTCAGAGATAGTGGGAGGCAGTCTACCTTCATACAGGCATCTACTCTGCTGACCCAAATCTCCCCACTGAGTTATGGGCACAATTCTAACAACTGGATTTGATGGGTTGAAGAAGTATCAAGCTGGAAATTTTGACAAGCCCATGTGGTTACATGATAACCAAATCTGCCTATACAGACTTTAATTTGTAATAAATCCTCTCATTCTCTAATTCTTGTATCTACTACTGATTTGTGTATATTTTGGATATTTGCTGTTGTCAAGTACCATTGAGTAGGTTCTGACTCATAGGGAATCTTCCTGGGCTTTGTAAGGAGTGGCTGGTGAGTTTAAACTGCCAACTTTGCAGTTCAAACTGACCCTGCAGTCCAGTCCAAATCCTACAGCACCACACCATGACCCTCACAATAACATATAGAACCTAAGGAAACATGAGAAAAATTAGAAAAGAATTGTTCATGTATCCTGAACTATATGATGGTAAGGCAAAGCGTACTGCTACAAAATCATAGGAATCTTTAAAAGTCCTGGTGTGGCATTGAAAGATAATGCACTGAACCACAAAGTCAGTTTGAACCACAAGGTCAGGGGTTCAAACTAACCAGCTATTCCTCAATAACCCTAGACAGTTGGAACTGACTTGATGTCACTTAACAACCACACAACTTCATTAAACAAGAATATCAAAATGAGAAACTATTGCTTCTTGACATTTCCTCCACTTAGGTTTATATAATTCTGAAATTCTGAAGGTAGTGTTTCCATCTCTCTATCCTTTCCCTGAAGTATTCTCTGTTCTTACCTTTACACTATGCCAAAATAACAGTTTTGGCATCCTCTAGGGACACAAATGAAGCTCTTTTTAAATTTGGGGAGCAAAATGAAGTGTGAAGTGACAACATAGGGACTGTAGGGTAGACAAGGTAGGTTTGTCAACAAAATTCTTACAGTATATCCCTTGCTACCTTGGAAAAATGAACAATGCATTGTTATGATGAAAAAAACAATTTCTTGGGACAACTTTCCTGAAATTGTTGTTGGCAAAGTAGCTTTGAATTGCCTTAAAACTTCATCATAATAGGGCTGCATGATTGTTCTGTGTCCTTCAAGAAAGCCTGTCAAGATTTCCCCTTTGGAATACTAAAAAAAAAAAAAAAAAGAAAGAAAATCATAAACTTCTGAGCTGACTTCTCTGCCTTAAATTTAACTGACTCAGTAGATGCCCTTGATAGTCAATGTTTTGACTGGAGTTTTTTGTTTGTTTGTTTTTGTTTTTGCTTTTTTGAAAGGTACACTGTGAGACTAAGCCAAGTGTATTATTAAGAGGACTTGCCTGCATCATATATTGATTGTATGTTTAAACATATTTTGTTTGAAACATGCCAATGTATGTATGAACAGTAACCCTAGTAGCAATCATTTTTGACTTACTCTCAGACAGTGGACTTCATGCTGATTATCTCATTTCATTCCTCAGATAAGCCTCTTTACTTGTAGAAAAAACTGACACTCCAAGTTCAAACAGGTCACCAATCTTGTAAATTTTAGAGTATAGATTGATGCTAAAGATTACTTGTGCTAAAACAGGTGGTTTCTACTCTGTTGTTAAGTGCTGCCAGTCAGTTCTTATTCACAGGGAGTCTGTACGGTATTTCAAAGGAGCATCTGGTGGGTTTGAACTGCTGACCCCTCTGGTTCACAGTATTATTATTGTTTTATTTTTAAAATTTTATATGTGTGTGAGTTTGAACATGATATATTACTGGCTAGAAGAAAAGGTACTCAAAATAAGAAAAAAACGCTACAAAAAAAGCAAAGCTATAATTTTTATTCCTTTTTTGCAAAGCATAAAGTTATTTATGCTCTTAACCTTCTACAAATTATCTTTTTGAATCAGGCTGCTAACCTCAAGGCCAGTAGACTCTACCAGTCATTCCACAGGAGAAAGATGAAACTTTCTGCTCCAGTAAAGATTTACAGCCTCAGAAATCCTATGCAAGGGTCACTAGGAATTGGAGCCGACCCCATGACACATAACCACCACCCATGCATATTACATATACTTAAAAATGTCATGAAATAATACTTTAAGAACTCCAGTTATTATTAAATTTCAGAAATTACAATGATAGATGAAATAGAAAATTCGAGAACTAAATTTGGATCAGGAACTTGAAAATATTGAGATGGGTCACTCACCTTTCTGCCACCTAAGTTTCCTAAATCCTCCTCATCATTATCAGATATCTGTAAAATAAAAACTCTGTCAAGTACAGTAACTGTTGAGAAAGGAAGCAGAAATTAATGTTTAATAATAATGCAACCCCCTTGATAGTTCATCTTACAAGGCTATTTTGAAAATTCTTTTATAACAGGTTAGATTTTTCTTTCTTCAGTTTGTCTTTAACTCCAAGAGACTGTCATAATGAAGACACATATAATAATTTGGATCATCTGTGTCTTTATTAATTACTGTATAATATTTTTGAAGTTTAGTGACATATTATAAAGCTAAAATTTTTCTTACCCTTAAGCTTGGGTCTATTTCCAGTGCTTATAGACTATTTTCCTATCTCTTTTCCAGATACACTCAATAAGCACAGCTATATAGAGCTCTGGTAGCGTAGTGGTTAC
>NW_006408576.1:11627710-11630320 GCF_000296735.1 Chrysochloris asiatica
GTTCAAGCTCACCATATGGTCCTTGAAAACCCTACACAGGGTCACTGTGGATCAGAACTGACTCACTGGCACTCAACATGTGGTGCTGTGGGTTAATGAGCTGGACTGCTAAGTCAGTTTGAGCTTCATGGTTGGTAGTACAAGCTCACAAGCCACTCCTGAGAAACCCTATGCAGAGTCACTATGGGTTGGAACTGACTAGATGGCAATTAACAACAACAACAACCCACCCCTCATCTGTCAGTTTGTCACATCATGGTGACTTGCATGTTGCTGTGATTCTGGAAGCTGTTTTAAATGCCAGCAGTGTCAACCATGGTGGACAGCTTTCAGCCGAGTTTCCAGAAAAAGTCAGACTAAAAAAATGGAAAGAAGGACTACTTTTTAAATCACTGAAAGCCTTACGGATAGCAGAGGAACACTGTCAGCAGCAGAATACTGAGTATTGAAACATGATGAAGAGGAACAGAATATTGTCAGATATAATGCTGGAAGATGAGCACCTAACTTGGAAGACACTCAAATTAAGATTGGGGGAAGAACTTTCTCCTCAAAGTACAGTTGACCATGATGACGTAAATGGAATAAAGCCTTCAGAACCTTCATTTGCTAATGGGGCACAACTCAAAATGAAAAGAAACATCTGTAAACATCCATTAATAATCAAAACATGGAATGTATGAAGTATGAATTTAGAACAATTGGAACTTATGAAAAGTGAAATCATAAGCATTGATATTCAGGCATTAGTGAGCTGAAATGGACTGGCATAGGCCATTTTGAATCTGACAATCACATGGCTTACTATGCTGTGAGTGACATATTGAAGAGGTACATTGTTGCATTCATCATCAAAAAGAGCATATTAAGAATTCTTGAAGTACAACATTGTCTGTGATAGGATAAGATCCATACACCTACAAGAAGACCAGTTAATACATCTATTATTCAAATTTATACACCACCACTAAAGCCAGTGATGATGAAATTGAAGAATTCTACGAAATTCTTCAGTCTTAAAATTGATTAAACTTACAATAAAGATGCACTGATGATTACTGGTGATTGGAATGCAAAAATTGGAAACAAAGAGGAAGGAACAGTAGTTGGAAAATATGGCCTTGGTGATAGAAACAGTGTAGGAGATTTCATGAGAGAGTGTTGCAAGGCCAATGATTCCTTTGCAAATACCTTTTTTTAACAACATGAAAGGCAACTATACACATTAACCTCACCAGATGGATTACACAGAAATCCAATTGACTACATCTGTGAAAAGAGACAGAAGTAAAGCTCCATATCATCAGCCAAAACAAGGCCAGTTGCAGACTGTGGGACAGACAATAAATTGCTCAGATGCAAGTTCAGGCTGAAGTTGAACAAAATTAAAACAAGTCCATAAGAGCCAAATATGACTTCAAACATATCCCACTTGAATTTAGAGATCACCTGAAGAGCAGATTTTATGCATTATACACTAAAAACCAAAGGCCAGAAGAGTTGCAGGATGACATCAAGAGTATAATATAGAAAGAAAGCAAAAGTTCATCAAAAAGACGACAAAGAAAAACAAAGACCAAAATGGATGTTAGAAGTGACTCTGAAACTAGCTCTCCATCATACAGTTGCCAAAGTAAATGGATGGAAGGAGCAGGTAAAAGAGCTGAACAGAAAATTTAGAGAAGACAAACTCAAATATTATAATGAAATGTGAAAAGACCTGGACTTATAAACCAAAAGGGAAGAACATGCTCAGCATTTCTCAAACTGAGGGAACTGAACAAAAACTATAAGCCTCAACTTGCAATATTGAAGGATTCTAGGAGCAAAATACTGAATTATGAAGAAAGCATCAAATGAACATGGAAGGAATACAAAGAGTCATTGCTTCTAAAAGCAATGGTCAGTGGTCAGCCATTTCAAGATGGAGCACATGATCAAGAGCCAATGATACTGAAGGAATAAGTTCAAGGTGCATTCAAGGCATTGGCCAAAAACAAGGCACCAGGAATTGATGGGATACAAATTGAAATCTTTCAGCAAACCATGCTACACTTGAGGCACTCACTCACCTATGCCAAGAAATTTGGACGACAGCTACCAGGTCAACTGTTTGGAAGAGATCCATAGCTATACTTATTCCAAAGAGAGGTGACCCAATGGAATGCAGAAATCATTGGACAATATCATTAATAATGATGAAATTATATTTTGCTAATGATAATACAAAAATGACTACAACTGTACATTGACAGAGAACTTCCAGAATTCAAGCTGAATTCAGAAGATATCATTTAGTGAGGGATATAATGACTTATATCAGAGGGATCTTGTTTGTAAGCAGAGAATACCAGAAAGGTATTTCCTTGTACTTTATTGACTATGCAAAGGCTTCCAATTATGTGGAACATTAAAAGTTATGAATAACATAACATTGGGGACGATGAGTGTTCAAAAACACTTAATTCTGCTCATGAGGAGCCTGTACATAGACTAAGAGGTAATTGCTCAAACAGAACAAGGAAACACAGAATTGTTTAAAATTTGGAAAGGTGTGTGCCAGGGTTCTATTTTTTCACCATTGCTATTCAATTTGTATGCTGAGAAACT
>NW_006408576.1:11630420-11633671 GCF_000296735.1 Chrysochloris asiatica
ACTGGATTATATGAAGAAAAATGTGGCATCAGGATTGGAGGAAGACTCCTTAACAACCTGCAATATGCAGATGATACAACCTTGCTTGCTGAAAGCAAAGAGAACTTAAAATACTGATGAAGATCAAAGATCACAGTCTTTGGTATCAATTGCACCTCAATGTAAAGAAAACAAAAATCTTCACCACTAGATCAATTCATAACACTCATATAAATGGAGAAAAGAGTGAAGTTGTAAAAGACTCCATTTTATGCAGATCAACCATCAACATTCATGGAAGTAGCAGTCAAGAACTCAAACAACATATTGCTTTGGGCAAATCTGCTGCACAAGATTTCTTTTAAGTGTTGAATCTCAAAGATGTTAGTATAGGGACTAATATGTGCCTGGCCCAAGTCATGGTATTTTCAATAACCTCATATGCATGTGAAAGTTGGACAGTGAATACGGAAAACTGTAGACGTATTGATGAATTTGAGTTATGTTGTTGGGGGAAGATATTAAAAGTATCATGAACTCCCAAAAGAACTAACCAATCTGTGTTGGAATAAGCACAGCAAGAAAGCTCCTAGGAAGCCAGAATGGTCAGTCTTGTCACTCATACTTCAGACATATTATCAGGAGGGACCAGTCACTGAAGAAGAATATCATGTTTGGTAAATTTAGTTTCCTAGAGAAAAAGAGGAAGACCCCAATAAGACGAATCAACATAGTGGCAGCAACAATGGATTCAAGCATAGCAAGGACTGCGATGTTGGTGCAGGACCAGGCAGTATTTCATTCTTTTGTGCATAGGGTTGCTATGAGTCACTCCCAACTAGATGGCACCTAACAACCACCACCACAACATCAACAAATGTGTATTAAGCCAACATTTATTTTAAAAATATTCTATATATAAATCCCTTGGCTCCAAGGCCCATTCCATTCTGGTATATAGTGTTGGTTGTTGTTGTTGTTGTTAAGTGCGGTCTAGTCAGTGCCAACCCGTAGCGACCCTGTATAGGATTTCCAAGAAACAATTGGTGAGCTCGAACGACCGACCTTGCAGTTCAAACGGCTTTGCAGTCTGGCACATTAACTCACAGCGCCACACCAGTACCATCAAATCAGTTCCAACTCATAGAGACCAAAAGAATGAGCGGTTAGTGGGCTTGAACCACTGAACTAGTTGTAAGCACTCACTCATCTATGCTAAGAAATTTGGAAGACAACTATCTGGCCGACTGATTTAAACAGATCCAGATTTCTGCCCATTCTGAAATAAAGCTAGGAAATCTCCATTTATAAGGAGATTAAACAGAAATACACTTCTAAAAAGCACATAGATCAAAGGAGGAGTCACAAGATAAATGATGCAAATTAAAATGAAAATGGATCTTAATAAATTTTATAGGATATGAAAAGACTAACTCTACCATTGAACGAAGTACTGGTGTGGCACTATGAGTTAATGCTCTGGACTGCAAGATCGCTTTGAACCACATGGTCAGTGGTTCAAGCTCAAAAGCCACTACTTGGAAACCCTACACAGAGTTGCTATGAGTCGGTACCCATAAGATGGCACTTAACAGCAAAACCATTAAATGCCCATATTAGGAAGCAAGATCTAAAATTAACAATTTACATTTCTGCTTTAGGAAACTAAAGAAAGAAGGAAATTAAAATTTAAAGCTAAAAGAAGAAAAGAAATAATAAAAATTTAAATGTCAGTAAATGAAATTGAAAATATTAGAAAAAATTAGTAAAACCAAAACCTGGCTCATTACAACAGTTAATAAAACTGATTATCCTCTACCAAGGGCAATCTAGAACTAAAATGAAAGAAAAGTCATCAGACTGATTCTGTGCACATTAACAAACAATAAAAGAATATTATTTTTTATTCTTTACTCATCTACCTGTCCATACATTTGGACAAATTAAATGTATTAGTCCTTTGAAAGATACAAGTTACCAAAACGCACAAGGAAAAATAAATGATCTGAATAGGCTAAATCTATCAGAGGGAGTGACTCAATGATCAATACATTTTCAAAAAGTGACTGCACTAGGCTCAGTTGGTTTCACAGCTAAACTCTACCATTTAAGGAATAAATGTTATCACATTTCCACAAATATGTCCGGAAAATAGATGCAAAGGAAACACTTTCTAATTTATTCACTGAAGTCAGATTTACCCTAATACCAAAATTATTAAAGATGTTACAAGAAACAAAACCACAGATTAACATCTCTCATGAACACAGATAGACAAATACTGAATAAAATATTAGAAAATCGAATGCAATCATTTAAAAAAGTATTATATACCACAACCAAATGGTATATGTGTGCAAGGCAGATACACATTAAAAAAATCAATCTTTGTAATCCACCACAACAAACTAAAGAAGAAAAATTATATGGTGATACAAACTGTGAGGCAAAGGCTATTTATTATAAAACCATCAGCAAATTTAGAATATGGAGAGACTTCATCAATTTGATAAACCGTAGGGCTGACACAGAGCACCTACAATAACACCACCAACATTGTATTTAAATGTAAGAAACTGTCTGATTTTCAGTTTATAAATTGGAAAAGATGAGGAGGTCCCATCTTACTACTCCTACTCAGCATCATACTTGATTAAGAAGTAAGAAGATTACAGGATTTGCATATAGGAAATTCTAGAGTATTAATAAAGGTACAAAAACACTTCAGCAATTGTAAGACATTATTATAAAGTTGCAAGATGGATGATAACTATGTAAAGTCAATTGTTTTCAACAATATAATGTGATAAACAATTGGAATTTAAAATGCAATACCATTTACATTAGAACTAAAAGAAACATTTAGACATGAATCTACTAGCATATGTACAGTAACTATATGAAGAAAACAACAAACTGATGAAAAAATGACCATATTTTCATGGGTGAGAAGATTCAAAAATTGTTAAAATGTTAGTTTTTCTACATTTGATCTGCATATGTAAAGCAACATCAATCAAAACTACAAGTTATTTTTTTGTATACTGATAAATTCATTCTAAATTTTATATAGGAAAGCAAAATGCATAGCAAAGCAATACAGATGAAGAAGAACCAAAATCTATACCACCTTAAGCTTTACATTAATGATGCAATAATCAAGACATTGTTATATTGAATAAAAATAGAAAAATAGGTCAGTGGAACAGAATAGACAGCTGTGTGTTGTTAAACATCATTTAATTTTATAGCACACAGTTGTTGTTGTTGTT
>NW_006408576.1:11634791-11659682 GCF_000296735.1 Chrysochloris asiatica
AGTCACTTCGTGCCTTTATCACCCTCTCATTTTAGGATTCTCTGGTAGCATAGTGGTTATGAATCGGGCTGCAAACCTCAGGGACAGCAGTTCAAAACTACCAGCTGTTCCATAGGAGAAAGATGAGGCTTTCTGCTCCCATAAAGATTTACAGCCTCAGAAACCCTGTACAGGGTCACTATGGGTCGGAACCAACTCCAAGGCACATAATAACAACAACAACATTTTAGGTAGCCAATGTATAATTTGCCCATCCCTATCTACCCTGTATACAGTGGGTATAGGCTTGATACTTGATGTGAAGACTCCTTCCCTCTCTGTTGGTATTTTGAGCTACTACATCTGTGAGTATAGGTCAAGTTCATCAAATTGTATTAATTTACCCTCATTTCCTTTATCAAAAAAAATTTTTTTCTTCCCCTAGTCGAGTTTCGTGGTATGGCACTGAGGGTTAATGCCGCAGACTGCAAAGCCATTTGAACTGCAAGGTCGGAGGTTAAAGCTCACCAGCTCCTCCTCGGAAACCCTAAACAGGGTCGCTATGGGTAAGAACCGATTTGACAGCACTTAGCAACAACAACAAAAGTCAAGTTCTGATTATCAAGCCACCAAGCCTAGGTCAGATGGGTATTACCTGCACGTTCAGATGTTCTTGTGTGTCTCCCCTCTCTTCATATCAGCTGGAGGCTTCACTCTCAGCTCTAGCCCTCTGTGGCTATATCCTTGTTCCTACGCTCAGGTGTCCTCAAGTCTCATCACACTTTGGACCAACCAGCCCTTCCTCTTCTCTTTCTCATCTCCAGGTCAACAGGAGTCTATGGAACATGGTTGAACTCAGCCCATTATTCATTGCTGCCTTTCCCCCTCTTCCACTCACCAATATTGTCATCAGCATGCTTCCATGCCTCCTCATGTGTTCCTGCTGAGCTTTAGTCTTGGAGGGGTGTTTGTCCTAAAGGGACTCGATTGCTTGTCTTAATGGTTTCCAGTGAACAACTTGTTTATTCTTGTAGTAGCCAATCATACTGCCATTTTTGTTTTGGGTTTTTCTTTCATAATCATGCTCTTGATGTCATCCCACAACTCTCTGGTATTTTGTCTTTAATGTGTAATGAATCAAACCTGTTTTCTAGATGATCTCTAAATTCAGGTGGGGTATATTCAAGGTAATATTTTGGGTTTCATGGTCTTGTTTTAATTTTCTTCAGCTTCAGTCTGAATTTGCATATGAGTCATTGATGATCTGTTCCACAGTCTGCTATTGGCCTTGTTTTGAATGATTATATGGAACTTTTTCACCATCTTTTTCCACAGATTATGTCGATTTAATTTCTTTGTATTCCATCTGGTGAGGCAATTCCATCTGGTGAGGCAATATTGTGGTGATGCTGGTGTGCCATGGAGTCAGTTCTGACTCATAACAACCCTGTACAGTGTTTCCAAGGCTGTAAATCTTTACGGGAACAGGATGCCTCATCTTTCTCTCATGAAACAGTTGATAGTTTCAAACTGCTGGCCTTGAGGTTATCAGCCCAATTCATAACCACTATGCTACCAGAGCTCCTTTCAATGTGTATAGTCATCTTTGTGTATAGTCACCTTTTATGTTGTTTGGGAAAGGTATTTGCAGTGAAGAAGTCATTGGTCTTGCAAAATTCTATCATGCATTCATTCTCCAGCATTGTTTCTATCACAAAAGCTATATTTTCCAACTACTGATTCTTTTTGTTTCCAACCTTTGCATTCCAATCACCAGTAATTATCAATACATCTTAATTGCATGTTTGATTGATTTCAGACTAAAGAAGATGGTCGAATTCAACTTCATCATCACTGGCTTTAGTGGTTGGTGTATATTTGAATAATGGTAGCATTAACTGGTCTTCATTGTAGGCATAGGGATATCATCCTATCACAGACAATGTTATATTTCATGACTGATCTTGATATGTTCTTTTTGATGATAAATGCTATACTTTTCTTCTTCAAATTGTCATTCTCACATAGGAAACCATGTGATTGTCAGATTTAAAAATTCAAAAATGAATCCATTTCATCTCAAAATTGCCTAGGATATCAATGTTTATGCATTCCATTTCATGTTTGACAATTTCCAATTTTCCTAGATTCATAATTTGTACATTCCATGTTCTGATTATTAATAGATGTTTACAGCTCTTTTCATTTTGCCCCATTAACAGATGAAGGTCCCTAAACTTGACTCCATTCCCATCATCACGATCAACTCTACTTTGATGAGGCAACTCCTCCCCAGTCACATTTTGAATGTCTTCCAACCTGAGGGGCTCATCTTCTGGCATCATATCTAACACTATTCTGGTGCCCTTCATCATGTTTTAATATCTAATAATCTGGTGCTGAGAGTGTTACATTGTTATTTATAAGTTTTTCAGCGACTAAGTATTTGGAAGTAGTCCTTCTCTCGTTTTTCCTAGTCTGGCTCAGTCTGGAAGCTCAGCTGAACCTTGTCTACCATGGGCTACCCTGCTGGTATTTAAAATACCCATGGCATTGCTTCAAGAATGACAGAACACACAAACCACCACAGTATGAGAAAATGACAGGTGCTTGGTAGAATAATTAAGTTAGTAGATAGCATGTTGCAATACAGGTTTCTCACTATTGGAGTGGGTGTTTACAGGTAAGCATGAGAAGAAGGCTTTAACTTTATATAGACACATCTTTATATATAATGGCACAACTTTATATAAACTCATCTTCAACTTTATATAGACACAGATCTTTATACCTAGAATCATTTTATAGTTACTGAAGTAGATTGCCTAATCTTTCTCTCAAGGTGCCACTGACTGGTTCAAACTGAGGACATTTCAATTACTAGTTCAACACTTAATTCTCTGCACCACCAGGGCTCATTTAACACTATTCTACAAACAAAAATAGGTAGAGAAATCCTAGGATTTCTAGGAGGAATAGCTGACTCTAGGACTGGGATAGAAATACATAAGATTTATCTGGAGAATCTTATACTGTTGTTAGTTATTGTTAGGTACCTTAAATAGTGACCCTATACACAAAAAGAACAAAACACTGTTCAATCTTGCTCCATTGTCACATTGTAATATTTGAGTCCATTGCTTTAGGTCTCTTTCACTCTATCTTATTGAAGGCTTTCCTCTTTTTCCTTGACCATTAACTTTCTCAATCATAATGGCCTTGTCTAGTGACTGATTTCTTCTGATAGCATGTCCAAAGTACATGAGTAAAATCTCATCATTCTTGCATCTAAGGAACATTTTGACTGCACATCTTCCAAGTCAGATATGGTCATTCTTCAAACACTCCATTGTATATTAAATGTTCTTCGCCAACATCATAATTCAAAGGTACCAATTATTCTTCGACATCCCTATCTCATTATTCAGCTTATGTATGTATGAAATGAAAATGCGATGGCTTGGGTCAGGCACACCTTATTCTTCAAAGTGACAACTTTAAGGAGATCTTTTGCAGGATATTTGACCAGTGTAAAACATCCATTGATTCCTTATATACTACAGGCTTAATTGGACTCATGATGTGGAGCTATAGAATGAGCATTGGACTGCTAACTGAAAGGTAGTTGTTTCAGACCCATAACCTGCTCCTTGGAAACCCTATATAAGGTCTCCATGAGTTGGAATCAACTCAACATCAAGTAACAATAACAGCAGCATACTTAATTTGCTATACTGTGGTAGCTTATGTGTTGTTGTGATGCTTTAAGCCATGACTTTGTATATTTTAAATAGCAGCAGCAACACTAATTGTGGATAGGTTTCAGTGGCACTTCCAGACTAAGACAACCCAGGAAGAAGGGGAAGCAGACTACTTATGAATGCTTATTCACTGAAAACCTTATGAATAGCAGAATATTGTCAGATATAGTACCAAAAGTTGAAAACATTATGAATAGCACCAGAATATTGTCAGACATAATTCTAGAAGATAAGACTTTCAGTTGGAAGTCATTCAAAAAACAACTGGGAAGAGCTGCTTCCTCAAAGTAGAGTTTCCCATTATGACGTGAGTGACAAAATGCTTCATTTGCTGATAGGGGGCAACTCAGAATGAGAAGAAACTGCTGCAAACATCCATTAGTAATCAGAAAATGAAATACACGAAGTATGAATCTAGGAAAATTGGAGTTTGTAAAAAATGAAGTGAAACGCATAAACATTGATATCCTAGGCATTAGTGAGCTGAAATCAGCCAGGATTGACCATTTTGAATCAGACAATCATATGGTTTACTATGATAGGAATGACAAAGGAATGGCATCCATCATCAAAAAGAACATCTAAAGATCTATCTTGAAGTATAATACTGTTTATGATAGGATAATATTCATATGCCCATAAAGAAGACCAGACAATACCACTATTATGTAAATTTATGCACCAACCACTAAAATCAATGATGATGAAATTGAAGAACTCTACCAACTTCTATAGTCTATAATTGATGAAACATGCTATCATGATTAATTGTTAATAACTCATAATTGAAATATGAAAGTTAGAAACAAAGAGAAAGGATGAAAAGTTGAAAAATATGACCTTGGTGATAGAAATGATGTTGGAGACCACATGATAGACTTTTGCAAGATCAATTAGTTATTCATTGCAAATACATTTATAAACAACATAAAAAGGTGACTGTATACCTGGGCCTCACCAGATGGAATACACAGGAAACAAATTGACTGCATGTGAGGAAAGAAATGGTGGAGAACTTCGTATCATAAGCCAATGACAGGAGCAGACTCTAGAATAAATCATCAACTGTTCATAATACAAGTTCTTACAGAAGCTGAAAAAAATAAAACAAGTCCACAAGAGTCAATATTTGACCTTGAATTTATCCCACATATTAGCAGCCATCTCAAGAAGAGATTCCATACATCAGACACTAATGATTGAAGTCTGAAAAATTGTAGCATGACATCAAGAATATCAAACCGGAAGAAAGGAAAAGGTCATTGAAAAAAAAGAAAAGAAAGAAAAAATAGTAAAGGTGTCTTAAAAGACTCTGAAATTTGCACTACAGCTTAGAAATGCTAAAGACAATGGGGAAAAAATTAAGGAAATAAAAGAGTTGAACAGAAAAATTTAAAGGGCAATTCCATAATACAAAATAAAATATTATAATGAAATGTGCAAAAACTTAAAGGGAAAACCATTCTCAGCATTTCTTAAACTGAAAAAAAAAAAAGAAAACTTCAAGTCTTGACTTACAATATGGAAAACTTCCATGGGCAAAATATTGAATGATATAGAAAGCATCAAAAGAAGATGGAAGCTATACACAGAGTCAGTTTACCAAAAAAGAATGGTCGATTCACAATGATTTCAAGAGGTAGCATATAATCAAGAATTGATGGAACTGAAGGGAGAAGTTCAAGCTACACTGAAGGCATTGGTTAAAAACAAGGTACCAGGAATTTACAGAATACAAATTAAAATCTTTCAACAAACTGATACAGCACTGGAGGCACACACTCACCTGTGAAGGAATTTGGAAGATAACTAGATGGTCAACAGATTGGAAGGAACGCATATTTGTGCCCATTCCAAGGAGGTGACACAACGGAATGATGAAATCATCCAACCATATCACTAAGATCACATGCAAGAAAAAATTTCCAGAAGGTAATTAAAAACTACTGCAACTGGACATTGACAGAGAACTGCCAGATATTCGAGGTGGATTCAGAAGAGGTCGTGGAAGGCAGCACATCATTGCTGATGTCAGATGGATCTTGGCAGGAAATAGAATACCGGTAAGATATTTATTTTTGGTTTATTGACTATTCAAAGGCTTGACTGTGTGTAACATGACGAGCTATGGATAAACTACAAAGAATGGGTATTACAGAACACTTACTTGATTGTAATCATGAGGAACCTGAGCATAGATCGAGATCAAGAGGCAGTCATTCAGACAGAACAAGGGGATACTGAATGATTTTAAATCAGGACAGTAGTGTGCCAGGGTTGTATTTTTTCACCATATATGACAACAAATGCTGAGCAAATAATCCAGGAAGTTTAATTATATGAAAGCATCAGGGTTGGAGGAAGACTCATTAAAAACCTGGGGTATACAGATGAAACTACTTTGCTTGCTTAAGCAAAGAGGACTTAAAGTACTTTTTGATGATGATCAAAGACCACAGTCTTCAGTAAGGATTGCACCTTAAGGTAAAGAAAACAAAAATCCTCAGAACTGGACCAATAAATAACATCATGTAAAATGGAGAAGATTGAAGTTGTCAAATACTTCATTTGCTTGTATCCACAATCAATACTCATGCAAGCAGCAGCCAATACATCAAATGCCATCATATTGCATTAGGCAGATCTGAAGCACGGGGCCTCTTTAAAGTGTTCATAAGCAAAGATGTCATTTTGAGGACTCAAGTACACTTGGTTCAAGCCATGACATTTCCAATATCCTTATATGCACAAGTAAGTTAGACAGTGAATAAGGAAGACCATAGAAGAATTGATGCATTTGAGTTGTGGTGATGTAGAAGAACATTGAAGGTTCCACGGACTGTGAGAAGAAACAGGTGTTTTCTAAGAAAAACAACCAGAATGCTCCTTAGAAGCCAGAATGGTGAGACTTCTCTCATACTTCCAATATCCTAGCAGGAGGGACCAGTCTCTGGAATAGGACATCATGCTTGGTATAGCAGAAAATCCGCAAAAAAAGAGGAAGACCTCTAATGAGATGCTGAGTGTCCTCAGTAATGGGCTCAGGCATAACAACATTTGTGATGATGGCACAACACCAGAACAAGCTTTGTTGTGTTACGCATATGGTCACTTGAGTAAGAAACAATTAGAAGACACCTAACAACAATAACAACAATAACAACAACAACAACATACTTAATAGTCTTATCCATCTTTTAGTGTCAGGAAATAAAGAAATGCTCAAACACACACCCAAAGAATAATCAGGGTATGTCAAAAAGAAAAAGAAACTAAATGTTTTTTAGTTTCCCTCAAAACCTTTCTGACTCTTAGTGGTCCTATATACAGCAGAACAAAATGCTACCTGGTCCTGCACTATGATCAGAATCATTGCACCAAACTCACAATTTCCAGGATTGAAATTATCACTTAAAATATCAAATAAATATCTGTGAACCCATACTGAAAAAAGTAAGTTGTTGAGTAAAGAGAGAAGATACAAATCTCCCGCACAACGGAATTCCAGATCATTTATATGGATAGGATACTCTGCTTTCAAGGATATGAAGCATAACTCACCATTCCTTAAGTTACATCTATCTAAAGGAAAGGGGGTTGGCAATAATTTTACAGTGAAGAAACCTGACAGGTACTGCCTCAGCTGGTAGAGGTCAATTATGTTCACAGTATGCTACCTTGATATAATACACAAATCACATGTTGCTTCTTTGGTCTTCATCACCAAAAGAGACCAAAAAAACAAAACAAAAAAACAAGACATAATTGTAGTCTAATCATGAGAAAAATATCAAACAAAGCTTTAAGATGGTGATGGTGGTTATGTGCTGTGGATTTAGTTCCAACTCACAGCGACCCTTTATAGGGCTTCTGAAGCTATAAATCATTATGATAGCAGAAAGCCTCATCTTTATTCTGTGTAGCAACTGGCAGATTCGAACTCCTGAGCTTGCTGTTTGCAGCCCAACTGGTAACTCACTAAACTCCCAGGGTTCCTTAAACCTCTATAAAAGGATATTTTTATAAAACACCTGATCATTAAATATTCTTTAAAACTGTTAAGGTAATAAAAACCAAGGAATGTCTGAAAAATTGATCATTAAAATAATGTGGTATATTGGGTGGGATCTTAGAATAGAAAAACTATATTAGGCAAAAACTAAATAAATCTGAATAAAATATGAATTAATTTATAATAATATATCAATATTGGTACATTTATTGAAGCAAGTTTACTCTTGTAAGATTTAATACTAATCAGACTAGGTGTGAGTAACTTTCTTGTAAATCTAAAACTTCTCTAAAAAACTAAATATTTTTTTAAATGTAGAAAGATATTGCTGAATGCAACTGTAATAGGAAATTTGCACAAATGTTTTCCTAGTATGACAGTATCCTCATATTTTAATTTAAAAAACATTTTCCCATAGAATATTCATAATACTAATCCTCATCTTTTCTAAGAACTTTAACAGATGTGTTTTACTGAGAAACATCCTCAGGCCTTCTGGAGCATTCAGAAATTCTCATGTGTATTGATGGCAAAGGGAATGAAAATGAGAGAAGTGTAAGTACTAGGCTTGTCAGAGTGGGTTTTGACCAGGTTCCAACTTCTGGAAGACATTCTGACTGATAGTCTTTCTGTCACTTGCTCAAAGTATTATATACGTTCTTCACAATATTTCCTTTTTCCAAAAATGGGGAAGTAGCAAGTATAGACAAAAGCAACGTAAAGTATTATTTAATAGCAGTCTTCAATCTATTTTTTTAAAAAACTTATTTGCTTCTTATGATATATCATAT
Organism: Chrysochloris asiatica; assembly: GCF_000296735.1. Taxonomy (NCBI): domain Eukaryota; kingdom Metazoa; phylum Chordata; class Mammalia; order Afrosoricida; family Chrysochloridae; genus Chrysochloris; species Chrysochloris asiatica. The sequence goes on from NW_006408576.1 coordinate 11,643,335, forward strand.
CCTTTTCCACCCAACTCTGTTACTCTCTTTTTCTTTCATTAAAATTACTGAATTCTGCTCCATATAATATCCGGTAAATATGAGATGACTGTTATTAGTACAGATCAAGAAAGCCAAGATGAAGTTACACAAGTATATTAGACATTTTAAATACACGTAAAAAGCAAAAATCTATAGTCAACTCATTTTTCTTCCTCAGTGAATACCTTAGTGGAAAATATACAGTGTGGTATTCTTAAAATAAAGCTTCAATGGTATAATAAACACTTCCCTGTTGCAATTTTCTATTACTAGAAAAATCATTTGGCTTCACCACAAACATTGACTCTTAAATTCCTAAGAATTCCCAACTTATATAGTAGGCACAATCTAAAGGCAACTTTACCAGGAGGTAAGAGGTTAATAAAAACAAAAATGATGTTGTTGACAAATGATGTCGAGTCGTTTCCAACTCAAAGTGACCCTATGTACAACAGAACACAACACTGCCCAACCCTGCAACATCCTCATAAGTGCTGCTACTCTTGAGCCCATTGTTGCTGCTACTGTGCCAACTCATATTGTTAAAAGTCTCCCTATTCTTACAGTTCCTTCACTTTATCAAGTATGATGTCATTCTCCAGTAACAAGTCCCTCTGATAATATGCCCAAAGTCTGAGAGACGAATTCTGGCCATCTTGACTTCTAAGGAGCATTCTAATTTTACTTCATCCAACACAGATTTACTTGTTCTTCTGCAGTCTATGGTGTCTTTAATAGTCTTCACCAACACTATAACTCAAATGAATAAATTCTTCTATGTTCTTCCTTATTCATTGTTCAGTTTTCACAGGCATATGTAAGCTATTGAAAACATGATGGCTTCATTAGGTGCACTGTAGTCCTCAAACTCACATCTTTGCTCTTGAACACTTTAAGAGATGTTGTGCAACAGATTTGCATAAAATACCTTGTTTGATTTCCTGACTGCTGCTCACATGAGTGTTGATGGTGGATCCAAGCAAAATGAATTCTTTTGACAACTTCAATTTTTTTTCCCCATTTAACATGATGTTATTTATTGGTCAACTGGTGAGGATTTGTGTATTATTTACATTGAGTTTCAACCTATACTGAGGCTGTGGTCTTTGATCTTCATCAGTAAGTATTTTAAGTCCTCTTTGCTTTCAGCAAGCAAGATTGTATCATCTGCATGTTGCAGGTTTTTAATGAGTCTTCCTCCAATCCTGATGTGACACTCTTCTTCATACAATCCAGTTTCTCAGATTATTTGCCCAGAATACAGAATGAATAACTATGGTAAAAGAATACAAACCTGGCACACACCTTTTGTGATTTTATACCATTCAGTGATCCATTTTTCGGTTCAAACAACTACCTCTTTGTCTATGTACAGGATGCTCATTAGCAAGATTAAGTGTCCCAAAATACTCATTCTCCTCATTGTTGTCCATAGCTTGTTATGATTCACTCTTGTCAAAGACCTTTAAATAGTAAATATAACACAGGTAAGCATCTTTCCAATAAACTTTGCTTTCAGCCTATATCCATCTGATATCACCAGTGAAATCCGTCTTTCTATATGCTTGTCTGATTCAGCTTGAATCTCTGGCAGTTCCCTGTTGATGTACTGTTGTACCTATTTTTGAATTATATTTAGCAAAATTGTTCTTGAATTTGATATTAATGATTAGGTCCTATGATTTCCTCATTCCATTGGGTCACCTCTCTTTGTTGTTGTTAGGTGTCATCGAATCGGTATCGACTTGGAAGGGGCACAAATATGGATTTCTTCCAATCAGTTGGCCAGGTAACTGTCTTCCAAATTTCTTGGTATAGATAAGTGAGGACCTCCAGTGCTGCATCAGTTTGAAAGACTTCAGTTTGTACTCCATCAATTTCTGGAGCTGTGTTTTTTGCCAATGCCTTCATGTACATTGGTCTTCTTCCATTGGCATCATTGGCTTTGGCATTGTGCTATCTCTTGAAAAGGTTGAATAATGACCATTTCTTTATGATGTAGTGACTATGTTTATTCTTTCCATTTTGTTTTGATGCTTTGTTCATCATTCAATATTTTGCCGAAAAAAATCTTTCATTATTGCAAATTAAGGCTTGAACTTTTTCCTCAGTTCTTTCGATTTTAGCAATGCCGAATGTGTTCTTCTCTTTTGATTTACTATATCCAGCTCTCTGCACATTTCATTATAAAATTGGCTTTGTGTTTTTGAGCTGCCGTTTAAATTTTTCTGTTAACCCTCTCATTTTTTCCATTTGCTTTTGCATCTCTACTTTGAAGAACAAATTTCAGTCTCTTCTAACATAAGATTTTAGTCTCTTATTATTTCCTTGTCTTCTAAATTACCTTTTGCTTTCTTTCTGTGTGTGTGTGTGTGTGTTTTTTCATCCCATAACTCTTCTGGTGTTCTGTCATTAGTGTCTACTGAATCAAACCTGGTCTTGATATGATCTCTAAATTCATTTTATTTATGGTCAAGGTCATATTTTGGATCTTGTGATCTTGTTTTAATTTTCTTCAGCTTCCGTCTGAACTTTTTCCTGGTTTTGACTTTAAAAAATATGATGCTGCCAATGTGTTCAAATCCAGACATTGGGAGTGGCCAATGCAAAGACAGTGTACAAGGCATGGTGCTATTGTTGGTCAAAGGGAGTGTGGTAGGTAAGAATGGAAGAAAATAGGGTGTTCAGTGTACTTACAGCCACCATTGCATTCTCAGGGAAGTAGTATTTTATCTGTGTTCTCAGGATGCAATTAACTCTATATTAGTGTAAAATATAAATGGGAAGTTGAGAGTTGAGGTTGAAGGTTTTGATGATTTTGTTGATGATCTAGCATGTGTTCTACAAGATTATGTATTCTATAAGTCTACTGTGTAGGAAATGGAATCATACTACGTGTTAAACAGAATGTGGATGGGTGTACATGAATCTAAAGGATGATCAAGCACATGAAAAGTCTTACCATGATAATTATGACTAATTAAATTTGTAAGATATGATTGGAGTAGGTCTAACTCTAGTACCTACCAGCATCCTGGTTGTAACAATTGGCTTTGTTTTTGTGTGAAGTGAAAGTAATATAGTATAAATTGATCAGTAGTAATTTTAGAGTCAGCCACATTTATATTTCAACTTTCAAATCAGGTCATTTAATTAGTTAAGTGATTCTAGACAATGAAATTACATAATTGGAGTCTCAATTTTTATAAAAAGTATAATATGGGAATAATACAACGTTCAATGTAAAGCTCACAGGTACTAGAATTAGAAATACTGGCACTCAAGACAGGGGTGCATAATTTACAAGTTTGTGATTTGGAAAGTTATTTAATCTCTATGAGTCTCAGTTTTCACCTCTATAATATGAGGATATTAATAATATTAACAGTCTTGCACAGTAAGCATAAGAATTATATTCAGGTATATATAACAACTGCTTACCACCATAATTAGCCCATAGCAACTACCTACTGAGTGTTATTAATCCAATATTTTCTATGTATAAAAGATCGTAGACAATGTGTATCTCTCTTCTAGATACATATAATACAAATCCACTCTTTCTTTTTTCTGGTTGTATTCAATTTATGTCATCCAAGAAAAAGAATAGTTCTCATTTCATAGGATTTCTAGCTAATCAAATTTCATGAAAAGTGTTACTCATCACCATTTTTATGAAATAAATTTTACACACAATTATAATATATTTGTGTGTTCACCTGACATGATCAAAATTTATTGATCAAGCAGTAAAGAATTAAACTAACTTTTGTTATTATTTCAGCATTGTCAGTGAAGTCGTTTAGCCATATAAATTTTCTTTCTAAAAAATAAGAAGAATTGATAGCCTTTCCCTTCACCATTTACTTTTTATAAGTTTCCCCTTCTTTCTTCATAGTAGTTAAAGGAAATAAGCATACTATTGCATCTATAATACTACTATGAATTATTTAACTGAGGAATTACCATCAGAGGCATACTAGAAAAAATTGTCCATAAACCAAACAAAGATGCAAGTCAACCTACCATCAGACAAACATCATCCATCATTAATTTTAATGAGTTCAGGGAGTGAGCAGTACAGCACGATAAGAGCATGTCTGCTATTTTCAAGAGCCCTGGAAAGCATGAGGGATTTTCACTTATACCCCCAATCCATATCACAGATTCAATCAATATCAGAGGACTCCTCCTCATCATTAATTGATTCAGAGGAAAATCTCTTTGCTTTCAATATGCATGATAAGAATGTCAGAATTTAAACTGTGGGTGGAATTTTGCTATGCCATAATTTCTTGGATTGGGGAAATTAAGAAGGAAAACTACAAAATTACCTCGAAAAGTAAGCCTTCACTCTCATTAAAAAAGCATTTCTCTATGCATTACTTCTTTTCACAGTTAATGTCTACAATCAACTGATGAAATTAAGATTGGTAGACACATAGTGTTCACATAAGGATGGAAAAAGTGTGGAGTACAAGTGTAGTATTCAAGTAGAATTGCTGTTGTCCTCAATCTACCATTAGGTGGTGTCCATATAGTCACAGGTTCATAACATACTTAACATGTCTTAATTTTTTATATGTATATAAGTGCTTTTTCATCTATAAAATGCTATACAATATAAGGCAGTGGGATGATTAGAGAGGCACAGAGGATGATAGGGCAGAGCTAGGGATCATGAGTTATGTATGTCACCAAGTTCTTATTCTGGTTCTGCCACAGTCAGATTATGTGATCCTGAGTAAGAAACTTCTTCTCTGGGCTGAGAGCTATGGAATAAGGTTGGACAATACATTTGCAATGCTTTTAAGTCCCAAACACTGTCAAAATCATAGTCATAAATAAAACATTTAAATTGTTCTTTGATGCAGTTGAATCAGTTTCAATTCATAGAGACCCCATGCACACCAGAATAAAGCATTACTTGGTCATGCACTATCTTGACATTTGTTTTTATGTTTGAGCCCATTGTCAATTCATCTCACTGTGGGTCTTCCTCTTTTTCACTGACCCTCTTCTTCACCAAACACACTGTCCTTTCTCAGGGAATAATTCCTCCTGACGTGTCCAAAGCATGTGAGACAAAGTTTCACCATCCTTACTTCTAAGGAACATTCTAGCTGTACTTCTTCCAAGACAGATTTATTTATCCTTATTTATCAATACTCTTTGCCAGCATCATGATTTGAATGTATCTATTCTTCTAAGGTTTTTCTTATTTGTAGTTCAATTGTCACATGAGTATGAGACTATTGAAAATATGGTCTGGGTCAGGTATACATTACTCCTTAAAGTGACATCTTTGCTCTCTGATACTTTAAAGAGGTCTTTTTCAGCAGATTTTCCTAATGCATTTTGTATTCTGATTTCTTGAATGCAGCTTCCACGAGCATTGGCTGTGGACCCAAGTAAAATGCAGTGTTTCACAACTTCAGTCTATTCCACTTTTATCATGATGTTATTTATTGGTCCACTTGTGAGGATTTTCATTTTCTTTACATTAAGGTAAAATTCATATTGTGAACAACTGAATGGGTATGGAAGGATGAGTCCTGGTGGTGTGGCATTGTAGGATAAGCCCTGAACCACAGGTTGGTTTGTACCAAATGGAAGAGTTGATGGCAAAAACTCACCAGCCACTCTTTGGCAACTCTATACAGGGTCGCTAGGAGTCAGGACCAACTCCACAGCAAATAAAAACAACATATATATATACACATATATCCCACAAATATATAAGCGTTTGAAAGAGGATATTTGTACATGAGTAACCACAGTGCATAGCTTGGTAAAGTAGAGAGATAAGGAAAAATAGAGAGACCCCCAATGAAATGGATTGGCACAGTTACAGTAGCAATGGGCTCTAGCAAAGCAGCAACTTTGAGGAGGATACTTTGTTCTGTTGCACATAGGGTTGCCATTGATCAGAATCAACTCGGCAGTACCTGACAACAACCAAAGGAGTGGAAAACTGTTGTTGCATGGAAAGTATTGCAATCATTGAGTTGAAACAAAGCATGCAATTTGTTGAATGTAAAACTGATGACCTTGCCTGTAAACCTTCACTCAATTCACAACAACAACATGAGACAGAGCAAAGTTCTTCCCTGCCCATGGAGTAAGTAAAGCTGAGTGATTTTAGGCAAGAGATTTGCTTTGCAGAGTGGGGTATATTCCGGCACTTGAGGAAACTATGTTTGCTGATATACTGAGATCGAACTGAGTGCTTTGACACTGCAGCTTATAATGGAGTATTTTATAGGTGTTTATCTACAGTGTTCTAAAAGAGATTTTCTGAGTGGGACTGAGATCAGGCTAAAGTACCAAGAGTCAGAGAGGACTACCTGTGGGCAGGACCAAGAAAAGGCTATCCTGACTATAAAACTGTGTCCTGATCACTTTCTGATCATGCATTATAACCTTTTATCTTCTCTAATTAAACCCTATATCTGTGAGTATGTTGTTTGAGTTCTCTGTGGTCATTGTAATGAATTATTGAATCCACTTGAGTAGATTCAAGTGTTTGTTGCCATTTTTTGAACTGAGTCATTCAATATTTTGCTTACTGAATTTTTCAGTATTGTAACTCAAAGTTTGCTGAGTATGTTTTTCTCTTTTCTTTTACTAACTCCAGGTCTTTACATATTTCATTGTAATACTTTGTCTTCTCCAGTTACCCTTTGAAATGTTCTGTTGAGTTCTTTTAGTTTATCATTTCTTCCAGTTGCTTTAGCTTTTCTACATTGAAGAGAGCAAATTTTGAAGTTACTTCTCACATCCATTTTATTCTTGTATCTATTTCTTGTCTTTTTAATGACCTTTTACGTTTTTAACATATGACGTTATTGATGTCACCCACAATTCCTCTGATCTTTGGTCATTGATGTCTAATACAACACATATGTTCCTGAGATGGTGTCTAAATTCAAGTGAGATATTGTTTCTCTCTCTAATTTTTTTTGGCTCTAAAAAAGATCCTTTATTGAGATCTACTTAAAATATTTCAGTCCTGAATGCATACATGTTTCAGCTCAGTTGACAGCTGATCTGAAAATAGGCTTCCTGATGACAAAAAACACTTCTCATCTATAGTAACCCCAAAAGAGTTTCTTCATGAATGCAGTGCAATAAACTCAAGATCTTTGTCCCATCTTCTTCAGAGTTCAAATGAACTCTTCAAATTTATGGATCTCGTGGATGAACAGATGTGGCAGATAAAGGAATTCCCATAGCACCTGGCAACCTTGGTATCTGTGATGTGGATCATATGGTTATCGAATAGAAGTCCACCACAGAAGCTGACTGAAATTCACCATCTATGGCAGATGTGACTGGTCCACACCAGGTCTTCATTTTTTCTTGAAGACCAGAACCTGGATCTGAAATTGTTGTTCTATGAGGTCTGGGAAGCTAGCCATCTTGGCCAAAGACATGGCGGTGTGGCACTTGAGGAAACTGCAAATGGTTGAGAGGTGGGCCTGCTGCAACACCTCATCAGAAAATACCTTCAGCTGCTGCAGGAAAGGCTCCTTATGTTAGTTAGGGTGCATTTTGTAGTAATTGTAAGCCATAGGAGACAGGAATTTGGAGGAGGAGTAACGAAAGAGCTCCTCATAGACCTGTGGGCCACCCTTTTGCATGTGCCATATCTTGTCCTGGTATTTCTCACACAGCTGGATGTGAATGCTCTAGTCCATACACATGAGGTACATAGTAAGAGCAATGGCCGGCAGTGCATGCATCTACTCATTCTACTTGTTAATCATCTCATACGTACATGTGGACCTCTGGAGCATGCTCTTGATCTGATGGGTGTAGAGAAGACCCAGATGGCATCCTTATAGTGGTCCATCATCAGGTACATAAACCCGACACAATAATACCTGACATTCAGGCACCCTGGCATCCAAGTTCTTCTTGTTCCTCAACATTCTCCAGCACATTGATGGCCTCATAGTAATCCTTCATCGGGGAGTGCAGGCACAGAAGGCCCACCAGTTTGAACTAGCTAAGCATCTTGTAGAGAGAGTATTGTTCATATTCTCTAGTCACACTCTCATGGTCACGTCTACTGTGTACACTTCCAACTGATGCTGGTATTGGATTTGTCTAACAGGGAATGAAGGGTATTGAAGACACTGTGAACATTCCAGATTTTGCAACTGTGATAATAACTAAATGATTAAAACTGGTAGATGAACTCATAGTTGATATCCCAGAGCCACTGGTTGGGTAGTTCAAGGGGAGCCGGACCATCAGCATTGAGGATGTAGTTGAAGAAATTACAATAGTTGTAATAGGATTCAAGAAGGATCCCTCATTGACTATGATCCATATGTGTCTGTAGCTTAATCCTTTGTACAAAATCAGGAAGACAGCATCATTGTCACCCAGTGGCACTGACTTCAGCCTTAGGTCAAGGCAGGTTCTTGAAGAATCTTTCAATCATCCTGGTCTAGATGTTCTCATAGATGCCCTGGATCTCATATGCCTCTGGTCAATGACATCCCTGGAGACACAACTGACCCCACCTCTGGCTCATACACCTTCTGGTTGATCAAATCTGAGACCATAGTACAAAAATACTGAATGAAGTTTTTAGGTACTTCAAGGGTCACCTGATAATGACATTCACAAGCTAAATCCTGCTTTGTACCTTCTGTGTGCATGTCATAGTCATCTGGGTAGGCATAGGGTTCATAAGCAGTCTCAAATTAATAATCAGCTGGATATAAAATGTCTGTGGCACTCGGGAACAAGGCCAGAGTGAGCAAAAAGTGGGATGTTCTTAAGCTAGTATTTTGGCTCTCATAACTTGATTTAGATTTCTTCAGCATCATCCTGAACTTGCATATAACCAACTGATGGTCCAGTCCATAGTCAGTCTCTGGCCTTGTTTTGGCTGATGATCTCTTTCCACAGATGTAGTTCATTTGATTTCTATGTATTCCATCTGGTGAAATTCAAGTGTATAGTTTACATTTATGTTGTTGAAAAATATATTTTCAATGTAAAGTCATTGGCTTTGCCAAGTTCTGTCTCGCAATCTCCAGCATCATTTTTATCACCACAGTCATGTTTTACAATAACTTATTTTTCATATTTGTTTCCAAAACTTTCACATTCCAGTTTCCAGCAATTTTCAATGCAACTGTATTGCATGTTTGATCAATTTTAGACTGAAAAAGTAGGCAAAATTCTACAATTTCATTATCTTTGGCTTTAGTAGTTGGTGCATAAATTTAAATAACAGTGGTATTAAGTGGTTTTCTGTGTAGAGACATAGCCATTATCCTACACAGACATTGTTGTACTTCAAGATAGATTTTGAACGCTCTTTTGACAACGATCGTGACAACATTCTTCTTCATGTTCATGGCATAGCAAGCCACATGACAGTCTGGTTCAAAGTGATGATAATCATGTATTCCATTTCATTTTTGACAGTTTTCAGTTTTACTACATCCATACGTCACATATTCCATGTTCAAATTCTTAATAGATGTTTTTAGCTGTTCATTTTGAGTCATGCTCCTTCATTAGAAAAGGTTCTGAAGGCTTTGCTCCATACACATCAGTAAGGCCAACTCCACTTTGAGAAGGAAGCTCTTTCTTAGTTGAATTTTGAGTGCTTTCCAACTTGAGGGACTCATCTTCTGGAACTAAATCAGACAATGTTCACTGTCATGCAAAAAATTATCAGAGGTGGTCTGCCTTTCCTTCTTCCTAATCTTTGTCTGGAAACGCCACTGAAACCTGGCCATAATGGGTAACCCTGGTGGTGGTGGCGGTTATGTGCTGTGGAGTTGGAACCTACTCATAGCAACCCTGTACAGGGTTTCCGAGGCTGTAAATCTTTATGGGGACAGAAAGCCTCATCTTTCTCCCATGGAGCAGCTGGTAGTTTCAAACTGCTGACTTTAAGGTTTGCAGCCTGATTCATAACCACTATGCTACCAGAGCTCCACAGGTAACCCTAATGGTGTTTAAAATATTGGTGGCATAGCTTCCAGCATCACAGCAACACCACAAGTACAATAAACTGATAGATGAGTGGTGAGTCAAAAACATAGAAATTAAAATCTTTAAAAAATACAGCTTGTAACTATTGTGTATCAATTGTAGGACTAGATGAAGGTATACATTTCTATATTTAAAAATTCTATATTTCTGAATACTGGAGTCCTGGTGTGGCACTGTGGGTTAATGCACTGGACTGTAAAGTTGAATTTGAAGCACAAAGTCGATGGGTCAATCTCACCAGTTGCTCCTCAAAAATAACAGTAACAACAAAATACTGTAGACATCTTATTTGTTTAATTTTATAAAACTTTGAAAGGATTTTTAGCTCTGGACCATAAGCTTTATTTACAAAATCCTCTACATTTGGTCTGCAGATGAGGAAAGAGAGAGTTTGGAAATGAAGGTATGGAAGGTTTGAAAAGCCATTCAGGATGAGTTTTCATATATTCATCATACAAATTGGGACAATTTCCAGAGTTAAAGGGAACTTTATTAGTAATAATGCCATGGCAGTAGGTATAAATAAGGACTATTCTGGGCAAATTGAGACATATGAAGCAATCTACCTACATTCTTTGGTCATGATGTAGTCACATGGCTCCACCAAACTGTAAGAAAGACTGCACATCACAGCCTCCACTACCTTCAGACCAAAAGAACTATATGGTGCTCAGCTTCCACTGTTGACAGTATCGCAAAAGAAGATCTTGGACAGAGAAAAAGAAAAAAAGAAGGTAGATCAAAATCTAAAATCATAAAAAAAGAGCATACGTACTGGTCTGATAGAAACTAGTATAACCAGGAAGAGTGTGACCCTAAGAGCCCTTAAGCCTGGAATTGAATCTACTCCTAGGATCAATTTTCCGTCAAAGACAAGACTAGCCTATAAGTGAATAATAACTACAGAGAGGCCTGTACTCCCTAGTGCAATCAACCATATGAGATCAAAAGGGCAGCATTTGCCCCACAAAGAAAGCTCAGAAGGCAAAAGAGGCAGGAAATAAGAACAAATGGAAACTGGGAACTCAGGAAGGAAATAATCAGAGTGCTATTACATTAGACAATTGCAGCCTATATCACAAAACAAAATACGTACAAATTTTGGGATGGGCAACTTATTTGCTTTGGACTGTTTCACCCAAACTGAGCCAGGCTAGAATACTAAGGTAATGAAGAAACTTGGGATTAAAAACAATTGACAAAAGAACCAAAAATGACCAAAGATCTGCTGGCAGGTTAGGAGGCAAAACAGCCCTAGTTACAGAATCTTGTCTTTCCCCCACACCCTGAACAACCTCACCCACATCCTGGATCATTATATTTTTTTCTCTTCTTCCCATGTAAAACTTCCTTTCATCAACTCTGAGGTTAGAACCCACTTCAATCTGATCCAGAGCATGTGCAGAATTTCTAGCCTTGACCAAAATATGACCTTCCAGCAAGGACTCTGTCAAATACATTGGATAATAAATGATGATCAGAGTCCTAGAAGCCTTTACAACAGAATCCATCTTGCAAAAAGGCTGTGCATGCATCTATTTACCATAATCTCTCCCCACTGGACAAATTCCAGGAAGAAGCAATCATTTCCTTGTTCCTCCATTTCACATTTTCATAGTAAGGTGTATAAGTGTCCTATTTAAAGCTTGCTCAGTATGCAGCACTGCTTCAAAGCCAGGCTTTTAGGCCTTGTCAAGGTACTGTCTCTCCCACAAATAAATTCCTGCTTATGTAAGAAGCCTCTTGTCATGCTCAATTATTCGTATTTAACATCTTACTTAACAGAGAAAGAATCTTTAATCTAGGAAAGTGTCCTGAAACATTTGTAAAGCCAGTCAGATTTGTGAATTTTGGACATCCTTGGGAACCAGGACAGCTACACTGGCTCATCTGGTGGTGCCTTGGCTGTTGCAAGTGGAAGAGAAGCTCCCATGACTGTTTTTCTCATATCCCTCTGAGTAGTAAGGGATCTTCAATGTACTATCTGAAGCATGCGTACTTAGATTCACTTTGCATGCTAACTGTGTCCCTTTCCCCTTCTCTTTCTCTCATTTTCATCTTGAATCTTTGGTCTGTTGGGGTTCAAGATCCCACATATCTGATGCTGAAGTGCTTGGCACCTACCTTGGCCACCCATGGAATTCTCATAGTTGGATATCCTAATTATTGAGAATTTGGTAAAGTACTAAGGAGTTTAAGTTCCCATTTGTATTGGAAAAGAGTGAGGAGGGACACTCTCTCACTGCTAAGATTCCTTTCTTCCTTCTTTGCTAACTCAGATCTGCTGGTGTTCTTTATTTCTGCCAAAACATGGCCTACGAACTTTCTTTTCTACTGCAAGGCTTTTCTGATTCTTTTGATCCTACTGAGGCTTTTCTAACTCTCAAGACTTTCATTTTAAACTTAGTCCAGTATATGGAGACTTCCTTCAGCATTTTGATTCTCTTTTCACATGAGGAAACACGGAGACCCAAAATTTGCAGAAGGTTAATTTCTGGAATTTAATTAGTGTTATTATGGGTCGGAACTGACTCAATGGCACTTAACAGCAATAACATACAAGTTTAGTACCTAACAGTTGTTGCTTAGGCAGTAGGAAAAAAATGTACCTGAAGGGCTCTGCCCTTTACCCATTGTAAGGCAGTTTAACAAGGAATACAGGAGGGATTGCAAAAAGCTTCCTATCAAGGTTAAGGACAAAGGAATTTATAATGGGCTAAAAGAGAGTCCTGGTGTGGCACTGCGGATTCATGCAATGGATTGCAAGGTTGATTTGAACTGCGCAGTCAGCAGTTCAAGCTCACCTAAAGATCCATGGAAACCTTATACAGGGTTGTTATGAGTTGAACCAGACGCCATGGCATGTAACAACAAAAGAGAAAAGATACAGCTATTTGACAGAAAGTTTATCTCATCATGTAAAATGGTCAGCAGTATTCCTAAAATGAACCTCATAAAAGTTATCTTGTTGTTGTTGTTTGGTGCAGTCGAGCTGGTTCCAAATTATAGCAACCCTATGCACAACAGAAGGATGCAATCTTGCTAATTTCGGTGTCATCCTCACAATTGTTGTTATGCTCAGTGCATTTCTGTAGTCACTATGTCAATCCATCTCTTTTTTCCTGACCCTCCACTTTACTAAAGAGCCCTGGTAGCTTAATGGATTACTAGATGAGCTGCTAGCCACAAGATCAGCAGTTCGAATACACCATTCACTCTGTGGGAGAAAGATGAGACATTCTGATCTAGTAAAGATTTATAGGTTAGAAAATCCTATATTGGGTCACTATGAGTCAGAATCAACTTGATGTCAGAACACAACCAATTTTCTAAGCATGATGTCCTTCTCCAGGAACTGGTAGCTTCTGACAACATGTCCAAAATATGATAGACAAAGTCTCACAATCTTGGCGTCTAAGATGCATTCTGGCTATACTTCTTTCAGTACATATTTGTTAGTTCTTCTGGCAGTCTGATACTTTCAGTATGATTCTCTAAAATCATAACTCAAATGTATCAATTCTTCTATGATTTTCCTTATTCAATGTTCAACTTTCACATGCATATTTTGTTGTTGTTAGGTGCCATCAAGTTGGAACCGACTCATAACAACCCCATGCATAGCAGAACGAAACAATGTCCGATCCTGGGCCAACCTCACTACTGCTGCCATGCTTGAGTCCATCAATGCTGCCACCTGGCCAATCCATCTCGTTAGGGGTCTTCCTCTTTTTCAAGTTTATCAAATTGTAACAATTCACACTTGTTTCCTTTATCAATTTCTTTATCTTCCTCTATTTGAGCTCTGATCATTAAGCCGTTGAAGCTAGATCAAATGGGTACAGTCTGCAAGTTTGAGTGTTCTTGTGCATCTCCCCTCACTTCATATCAGCTGGATGATTTACTCTCAGCTGAAGCCCTCTGTAGCTGGGTCCTTGTCCATGGGCTAAGGAGTTCTCAGGCCTCACCACACTTCTGACTAACCAGTCCTTCCTCTTATCTCTCTCATCTACAGGTTGATAGGAGTCTACAAAGCATGGTCAAACTCAGCCCATATCTTCATTGCTGTCTTATCCCCTCTTCCATTCACCAGTAGACCAGTGTGGTTGCCTTTTTAACAGAGGCATTTCTGTTTGTAACAACTTTAACAGTAAAATTTTCCAAGCAACTTATAGCAAATATTGCAAATGTGTTTTAGCTAATAAAAAGCAATTTTAAGAGTAAAACTAGTATTTCCAGAATTTAAAAAAAAAAAAAAAATGGCAATAACAAACTTCATAATGTCTAGTCCCAGCATTTCCTTGAATTGTGGGAAACTTGACCAAGAGATTATTTTTTTATTTACCAGTCTCGTTTGCAGCTTTATTTTCTTACAAAAGACAGGAAAGTGAAATAAACTTCCACACATGTAGATATTGATATTATTGTATCAAGATAAGTCCCTATAAAAGAAGTAGAATATTTTGCTTCAATAGACCAAATCAGAAGAACTAGACCAGTGCTGCCAAACTCCTCTAAAGAGGAGCTTCCCTCATCTCTGGAGAGTGCATGGTTTGGCCTTTAATTTGCCTCTGTGTTTTGATATTCTTGCTAATACTCCAGAACCAGCACCTGGTCCCTGTTTCTGCATTGCCAAGATCTGGCTCTTCCAATACATCAAGGTCTTACTATACCAATCCAGAAGTTGCGGTATCCCTGCCTCATGCCCAGAAGGGTAGGCAATTTGGCCAGGGACAATCTCTGACTGGTCAGGGGAATTCCTTTTAAGAGAGATCCCCATAAACATTGATGAGGATGGAGAAGCCCATGTTGTTGTGTTAAGTGCCGTCAAGTCAGTTCCGACTCATAGAACCCCTAAGCGGTGTTTCTGAGGAGTAGCTGGTGAGTTTGAACCACTGACCTTGTGGTTCAAACCAATCTTTTGGGAAACCAATCTTTTGGTCCATTGGTTAATCCTACAGCACCACACCAAGACTCCGAAAGCCCCATGAATGTCTCTTATCCACACTCTTCTCTCTATCTCAAACCTTTCTGACATTCAAAAAGTGGTAGACAGGTTTATAGTAAGTCAGGAAAGAGGCTGACAAGATGAATGACCAAAACCCAGTGAATGGTAACAGTTCCCAGAAGCAACTAAACACATTTCTCACCATGACTGGGTTTTTGCATTTTGAATTGATTAGAAAACCCCTTTACAAAGCCTTTAGTGGAGAAAAGAACCTCTCCCCACCCAGAATGGACTCAGATGCCAAAAAGCCTTTAATGAGATCAAGGGCAAGCTGATAATAGCCCCTGTCCTAGAACTCTCTGACTTAACCAAGCCCTTTAACCGCTTTGTGCATGAATGATAGAATCTAGCACTAAGTGCTCACCCAGACTTTCAGTGGGTGGGGTGAACTTTCCAAAAGCCTGTAGCTTACCTTTCAAAACAGTTGAATGGAATAAAAAAAATAATTAAAAGATGTCAGCCTAACTGCACAAAAGACAGAGCTAATAGACTTATACAAGGTCCTCCTTCTAAGATGTCTTACACACACACAGGGCAATTTAGGGGGGACAAAAGTGATGTAGACGGGGCTACTCATGGTAGCTCAGCATGACATAAGATATGACTCATAAATTTCACCTTAAGAACTGGTCTCAGTGTCTAGCATATATTTTCCAGATCACCAAAAGAACAATACGGCAAAAGCTGAAGGAAACTATTACCCTAACAAAACTGCCAAGGTGGCAGTCTGGCCTCCAGGTTTGTAAACCCCAGCCCTAAACCTCAACCTTGGGCTGAAGAAGTTAACACTCATGTACCCACTTTTAGATCTCAAGGACTTAGTTGGCTACAGATTAAAAAATCATGGAGAAACCTGTCAATTGGAAAAACAAAGATAAACTGCATCCTAAAGAAGATTCTGGGAAAACTTTGTCAAGAGACTAATGTAATATGTAATCAGGTGATTCCCTTGCCCAGCTCAGAATCAGTGATGTCCCTAGAAACAGGATCAAATTGAGTCTCTGTGAATTGGTATATGTAAGTCCATTCCTAAAGCACAAATGTGAGTTGTTACAAGTCATTGACTTCCCTGTAAAGATTATTAATCAATTTATTTCTCTTTGAATGTCTTTCCCTTAGGACACACCTCTTTACAGATGTTCCTCAGGAAACTATAAACTATTTAAGAAGTGAAGGACCAGTACCCACAAGATGTTGTTGTTGTTGTCAGGTGCCATTGAGTCGGAACCGACTCATAGCGACCCCATGCACATCAGAACGAAACAATGTCCTATCCTGGGCCAACCTCACTAC
>NW_006408576.1:11663274-11677012 GCF_000296735.1 Chrysochloris asiatica
GAGTCAGAACCGACTCATAGCGACCCCATGCACAGCAGAACGAAACAATGTCCGATCCTAGGCCAACCTCACTACCGCTGCCACACTTGAGTCCATCAATCAGAAGAATAATTACCAAACTGGTAGTCACAAGTTCAGTGGTCCAAACCCACAAACCACTCCTCAGAAACCCTATACAGCATCACTATGAGTCAGAATAGACATGACAGCACTTAAAAATAACTACAACAATAGCAGGAAAGCACAATGAAGAATTCAGATGGGCTTCAGTTAGAACATTAAGCTGAGTGAAACTCTTGTTGTTGTTAAGTGCCATCGAGTCGGTTCCGACCCATAGTGAACCTGTACAGGGTTTCCGAGGCTGAAATCTTTACAGGAGCAGAACACCTCATCTTTCTCCCATGGAGCGGCTGGTAGTTTCTAACTGTTGACCTTGAGGTTGGCAGCTGGACTTGTAACCACTACGCTACCAGAGTGAAATTAGTCAGTCACAAAATTATGACTATTGTATGGGATGATTATTATAAAAGCTTACAAAAAGATTTCCAGACTAAAAGAAGCATTCTTTGAACATTACCAGTTATGGGAAGCAGGGGAGAATAATTCACTGGTTAAAGGGTATACACATATTAGCTTGGGTGATGGGGAGGGCAATATATAAAAAGGGAGGGTAAAGGTAGCAAAAGAATAATGAAAATAGGTGAAGGCACAAGTAGGTATGCATGGGTAAGAGAAGATAGATATAATTAGTGATATACACACAATCTTGGAACAATAGTGTTCTATACGTAGATAAATGAATGGAGACAGGTTGAATGGGTATGGGAGAAAGAGTGGGATATATTTATCTGTATATCCTACACATATATGAGTTTGCAAGAGAAAGGAAAAAAAAGAAACATTCTTTTATGGTTCCCAGGGGTGGGGGGGAAAGGAGGATAGTTTTCTGACTAGTTAACACATGTTAATTAGGGTGACTGAAGGGCAATATACAAGAATGGGATGTGAATATACAAGAAGAGGGAGGTTGGCAGAAGAATGATGAAGACAGGTGAAACACCAGGGAGGTATACAAGGGCTAAAAGGAACAGGGGTAAATACTGATATGTATATACGACCTTGGAACAACAATGTTCTGTGGGTAGATACATGAACAGAGATACATGCTGAATGGGTATGGGAGGAAGAAAAAAAAAAGAAAAGAAGATATTATCAAGACTGAAAAGTCAGTGGTTCAGACCTAACAGTCATTCCAAAAAACCCTATATAGGGTTATTATGAGTCAGAAACAACTCAACGGCATCTAACAACCACAACAGCAACAAAAGTTAGGACTTAAAGAATTATTCTGCAACCAGTAATTATAGTTGTAGAATAATTCTTTAAATTGACCAATCCATGCAAAAGAAAGCACAGTAATCTAATTGTTTAAAAAAATTTTTAAATAAAATTCATTAATCAAGAGAAAAATTCAGAGGCAATTAATATGTCCATAGACGAGAAACTCCATTTTTCAGGGTATTTATATGTGTTTAAAATTCATGTTATGATGATAATTTCTACCTTTTAAGTCAAGCAGAATATATAGCCCTATTTATTGTTTTTCTGGGAAGTACACTGGGGCCTGTATCGAATCCTGGTATGATACTGTAGGATAAACACTGGAGTGATAAGCACGAAGTCGTTGGTTTAAACGCACCAGCCACACTACGCCTACTTCAGTATCTATGACACCGCAAAGGGAATGCTTCAAGATCCCAAGAATACTCACATGTTTGTCAGCTGGATGATCGCTCAATCCGTCACGGCTCTGGTCGAGTTGACTTCCTATCCATTTGACACTGTTTGTCGTCACATGATGATGCAGTCAGGGCGCAACGGAACTGATGTCATGTACACCGGCACCATTGGCTGCTAGAAAAAGATTGCACGTGACGAAGGAGGCAAAGCCGTTTTCAAGAGCTCATGGTCCAATATGCTCAGAGGCATGGGTGGTGCTTTTGTGCTTGTGTTGTATGATGAAATCAAGAAGTACACATAAGTTCTTTCCTAGTTTGTTCTCCCCTGTGAATGGGCATGTTGTGTTCTAGAACACATTTTGAGCATTCTTGACAGACTGTTGGCTGTCTATATCCATGGCAACTATCTATTGGTTGAAAATGGGAAGAAATAATACTCATCTGACCACTTTTCTCTTAAAGCCTTTTCCATGATGATACTGATGATGATGATGATGGGACTGTATTATATTTTTTATTTCAGTCACTCCTAATAAAGAAAGATTTGAAGGAATAAAAAGATCTGAGACACACACATTAAAAAAAAAGAAAGAAAGAAAAAAGCCATAGGGCTATTCAGTTGTGTTTTTAAAAGTGCTGTATCCATTTGACTGTCAATTCCAAAATCAAAAGAACAGAAATAAAGTCAAGTTAAGGAAAAAAATAACAGCATAAAGTTGAAGAAAAGAATGATGCATGTCCAATAGCAAATACCTCTTGCTGCATTTACATTAACATCTAGAGATACAGTGCTTAGTCCCAATCTGCTAAGGTTCTTGCAACTACTGAGTACACAGGGAAGAAACCTAGGCCCTGTATAAGAAGGAAAAAACATAAGATTAGCTTTGTGTCTATTATGGGTTAAATATTTTGCATATTTATTTGACTTTCACAACAAATTATAGGATTATCATTAGCATCATCATCTTCATCACTACCACAGTTATCTAATGCTGCTATAGCCTAAATATAGTCTAAAAACTAATAAATACTAAAATAATTATGTTCTTTGCAAAGTCAGTTTGAACCAAAAGGTTGAAAGTTCAACCTCACCAGGTGCTCCTCAGAAACCCTATATAGGGTTGCTAAGGGTAGAAACAGACGGCACTTAACAACAACAACACCCTTATAACATTTGATATATATATATATATTGTTTATTTCTTTCTTCATGTCTTCTTAACAGTCCTCTGAGTGTTTAATAGGCTGAAACTCTAGCCCTTGATAACATCCACTACTGTGTAAGCTATATAGTAGTATCAAAAGTTAAGGAAAATGATTATAATCTATGTCAATAAATGTGAATGATTTGAGAACTTCCTTTATTTTACTACCTTCTGCTCACAACTCTGGCTTATTTCCCACTGGGGAGTTCCCTCAATAAAGGGTCTTGCTTCTTGTTTTTTCAAGTATTTGTGTGAACACTCTCTGTACCTGACCTGTCTAGCAGTCCATGTGTGTCATGGGAACCCAGGGTAGTGAAAATTCCTCCACGTGGCACAATGTTGTCTCTTCAGTTGTTTGTTCTGCCTTTGTCCATGACAGCACTTGGAAAGAGTAAAAGGGTAGGGCAGGGCAAAGGACCTGCAGGTAGCATCGAGAAAGGTGAGTCAGGAGAAAGAACAAGTCTGATTCATTCGTAGGAAATGAGAAGACTTTTCTTTTTGTCTTGCTGTTGTTTAGCACTGCCCCAGGTTAGCATCTTTTTCAAAGTCTATTTGTATTTTTCACACATAAAAATCACAAAAGCTACTCTATTTGTTTGCAGTAGCT
Organism: Chrysochloris asiatica; assembly: GCF_000296735.1. Taxonomy (NCBI): domain Eukaryota; kingdom Metazoa; phylum Chordata; class Mammalia; order Afrosoricida; family Chrysochloridae; genus Chrysochloris; species Chrysochloris asiatica. Next base: position 11,666,826 of record NW_006408576.1, read on the forward strand.
ATCATGATGGCACTTAAATAGCTTCATTTTCTATCATTTTCTTATTTGACATACATTCATTATATACTCACATATCTATTTCAACAATTTAAAACATTATTTCTGGAAATGCAGCCAAAGTGCCTTATGGTATACACACCATTCATGTGTTCATGTGGCATTGTGTATATAAAGTATCCAATTTAAATAAGCAGCATTAATTCAAAGTTAGTGCCAGAAAGTAGCCATCTATATAACAAAAAGGAATCATGAAAGCAGATCCACAGACATACAAAAATCCTTACTATAGCCTTATGATTTGAATATGATAGTGAAATTCCAAGGATAAAAAGAGGATAAAGAATTCTGTCTGGCTGAGGGATTCTGTTCATTTTCAACATGCTTAATGGACCATTCAGGTAATAGCCTAAACGATGTCACTGCAACCAAGCATGTGACTAGGGAAAGGGCCTTGGCCTTTTTCTGCCTCTGCTATTAGAGCTGAAATCTACCATGGCTCGGTATTATCATTGGATTTCTCAGCCATGGAGCATTCGTGATCCATTGCAATTCTAAGTCTTCATAAACACACATAGCATAATCCTCTGTCCTTTGAAACAAGGAAATTCCTAAAAAACAAGAAGCAATATAAGAAGTCTTTCTCTTTTGTAATATTATTAATTTAGTGCATTCAGCAGAGAGAAAAATCAATAAATTGAGGAGTATCAGAAATAGCCAGCATAAATAGAATACCTTCTATTTTTACAATCTAGAAACAAATCGGATAATTTTATATGAATGTCTGTGAATCAATTACTTTTGTGGAAACTTCTTTTCTTTGTATATGTTTCTGTGTTACATTAAAAATAAAATAGCAAGACTAGTGGATATTGTATGTGAGCTTCATATCTGTATTGATTTTCCATTATTTCTGAAGGGAATGTGAATATAAAGAAAACCTTGACCTTCATATTAAGAACACCACCAAAAAGCTTCTTTTGTTTGCAAAGATATCACTAGGCTTCTCTATATGAGGCCCCAGTGTACTTGGGACATAAAAAAGTCCAACATTTTCTGTTAGAAATTCAGAAAATCCTTTCATTTTTCTTTCTTTAAATATAAATTCATATAACTTCTATCAAAAGAAAAGAAAAGCCCAGTGGGTATCTGAACTATGGCAGTATTTCTCCAGCAGAGAACATGAATGTGCATTCATAAGCATTATGCCCAGTGAAAGATTAGGGGAGGGGTGAATGAAAAATCAGAACCTCATTCTGATCATCTCATTAGCAATGCTAGAATTTGGAAATTGATTTTTTACTTAATTATTATTTTTCATAAGGACATCATATTAGACATTAACTAAAAATTGAAATCAACATAACAGTTTAACAAAAGAGTAAGAGAGTAAGCAGAAAGTAATACAGAGAAGAATGAGTGATTGAAACTGGAAACAAAGGTCAACATTTTTTAAACTAGTTTTTTTTAGGAACTTATTTGTGTTAAGTGTAAATGAACAAATCATGTTCTCATTTACCCGGACATACTGGTGTAGGTCTATAGGGTAAGTACTGAATTGCAAGGTCAGTTTAAACCGCAATGTGGGTGGTTCAAATTCAGCAGTTAGAACTGATGAAACACACTTAGCAACAATAACAAATTAATTTAAAGGAGCCATGGTAGCATAGTGGAGTATGAGATGGGCTGCTAACTGCAAGGTCAGAGGTTGGAATGTACCAGTCTGTCCATTGGAGAAATACGACGCTTTCTGCTCTTATAAAGATTTACAACCTTTGGAAATCATATCCATTTTGGAAGAAGTGCAACTAGAGTGCTCTTTGGAGGCCAAGATGACCAAACGTCGTCTGTTGTACTTAAGACATATTGTAAGGAAGGACCAGTCACTGGAGAAGGATATCATGTTTGGTAAGGTGGAGGGTCAGAGAAAAAGAGGAAGACCCCCCCAAAGAGATGGATTGGCCAAGTGGCAACATCAATGGACTCAAGTGTGGCAACAGTAGTGAGGTTGGCCTAGGATCAGGCAGTGTTTCATTCTGCTCTGCATAAGGTTGCTATGGGTTGGTACTGACTGGATGGTACCTAACAACAACAACCTTACCCAAGAAGAGACAGCCATTGTGCTCATAGAGCCAATCTACAAGCATACCTTATAATATCTCACCATACAGATAGGAGCCAACACCAGCTGCTAGGCATTACATGTGAAAAGGGAAGCCTATCTCTAGATCACATTCACCAGGAGACACTCACTAAGTTTAACAACACAGAAACATACATTTGGTTACATTAGAAACTGACCTCATTACTTAAAATGTCCAAGAAAAAACAACAAAAGATTTCAGCACATTTTGAAAACCACAAAAGAGTAACTGAGACAAGTGAGCTATAGGCAGACACAGACATCCCACTAGAAGAAGAGCAGGCTTTGGATCTGCCTGAGAAGGAATTTGGAAGAATGCTATGGAAAGAAATTCAAATGTTTCACAAAGGGGTGGAAGAAAATAAGGAAGAAGTCAGGAAAGTGCTACAGGAGAAATCAAACAAGATAGATATAGCATTGGAAACAATTCAAAACCTGCAAAAAGAGGTCCAGATGATTCATGATATAATATCAGAATTGGAAAATACACTGAAAGGGCAAAGGAGAAGAATTGAAGAGATGGAAGATGGAATCAGTGAGCTGGAAGACCAATCTCTCAATACTGATAAAATAGAAGAGCAATCAGTAAAAAGGATTAAAAAATTTGAAGAAAGTCTAACATTCATGCTTGATAACATGAAGAGGGATAACTTAAGAACTACTGGCATTCTGAAACAGGAGTATTCACAGAAGTCCACAGAGGACATAGTTGAGGAACTACTGGAAGAAAATTTCCCTAAAATCTTGAAGGATGAGAAGATAAACATTCAAGATGCTGAACAAACCCCAGGAAGGATAGACCCCAAAAGAAAATCACCAAAATATTCCATAATCAAGCTCTCCAAAAATCAAAGACAAGGAGAGAGTCCTAAAAGGAACCAGGGAAAAGAAAAGTGTTACCTATAAAGACAAGCAAATCAGATTAAGCTCTGACTTCTCAGCAGAAATCATTCAGGCAAGAAGGCAATGGGGAGACATATATAAAACCCTAAAAGAAAAATTAAAAAGAAAAAAACTGCCAATCAAGAATTGTCTATCCAGCAAAATTGTCAATCAAATACGATGATGCAATCAAAACACTCCAGGGCAAAAAGAACCTAAGTGATTTTGTCAAAGCCAATCCTGTGCTTCAAAAAACCCTAAAGGGAGTAATTTGGAACGAAAACCAGCAAGAACAGAAAATAACCAGAGATTGACAGACATAGCAACACAACTGGAATTCAGTCAACAGATAGCAGAGTTCAGAACAGAACAAAATTACAAAAACGAATTCAGAGGACCTGTAAGACAAATCAAAGATCAAAATATTAAAAATGTCAAAGGGGAAAATATAGGAACAGAGATTCAGGTTGTGAGGAGGTCAGTAGATTGCAGGATACAATAGACTGTCTTAAATTCAGGGAAAACTTAATAGACTATAGGATAAGCATAAAGAAAATGAACATTTTGAAACTTAATATGAAAATGAAGATCCAAGTAGGACAATGAAACACTAAAACTAAGAAAAACTGACAAGAAATAGCACAAAAAACATGAATTCAGCAAAAGAAGGCATGCAGAGCAAAGGAATGAACAGCACCACAAAAACAACAACACAATGACAGCAATTAATTCATAACTATTGATAATTACACTGAATGTCAATGGATTAAATGCACCAGTGAAAAGACAGACAGTAGCAGAATGGATAAGAAAAGAATATCCTTTAATATGCTGCTTGCAAGAGAAGCACCTTACACACAAAGACAAAAGAAGATTAAAAGTTAAAGGATGGAAAAGTATACCAAGCTAACTGCAATAAAAAAACAAGCAGGAGTGGCAATACTAATCTCTGCTAAAGTAAACTTTACGGCAAAAAACAGCATAAGAGATAAAGAAAGGCATTAATTCATGATTAAATGGTCATTGACTAAGATGGCTTAAACATAATTAACATCTATGCTCCCAATGGAAGAGCATCAAGATTTATAAAGGAAATCTTACTAGAATTGAAGAAAGATAAAGATAAATCTACAATTATAAGGGGAGATATTAATATGCCACATTTGAAATGGGATAAAACAACAAGAAAGTTGGATTTCTCTATAGTAACCATGACAGTGCTGAAAAGGACATTAGGAAAGCAACACCATTTACAATAGCCACCCAAAGGATAAAATATTTAGGAATAAATGTAATCAGAGAAACAAAGGAATTATACAAAGAAAACTACAAAACACTAATAAAAGAAACCAAAAGAGATCTACAAAAATGGAAGCATATACCATGCTCCTGGGTAGGAAGATTTAACATCCTGAAAATGTCAATACTGCCCAAAAGAATTTGCAGATATAATGAAATTCCAATCCGGATTCCAATGACATTCTTCAAAGAGATGGAAAAAACAATTAACAACTTTATATGGAAAAGAAAGAGACCCAGGATAAGCAAAGCACTGCTAAAGAAGAAGAAGGTTGGAAGCCTCTCACTCCTTGATTTCAAAATTTACTACATAGCTACCATGGTCAAAACAGCTTGGTACTGGTACAATGAAAGACACATTGGTCAGTGGAACAGAATCAAGAATTCAGAAATTATTCCATCCACATACAGCCAACTGATTTTTGACAATGTACCTATGTCACTGGAGTAGAATATCATGTTTGGTAAGGTGGACAGTCAGAGAAAAAGAGGAAGACCCCCAGTGAGATGGATTGGCAATGTGGAAGCATCAATGGGCTCAAATATGGCAACAATTGTGAGGTTGGCACAGGATTGGGCAGTATTTCGTTCTGTGCATAATATTGCTGTGAGTCGGTACTGAGTTGATGGCACCTAACAACAACAACAAACAAGTATATTGCATGGGGCAGAGAAAGTCTCTTCAACAGATGATGGTGGCAGAACTGGAAAGCTATATGCAAAAGAAAAGACCTTTACCTCACTCCCTATACAAAAACCAACTCAGTGTGGCTTAAAGACCTAAATGTGAATCCCAGAATTATAAAGGCTATCAATGAAAAAGTAGGGACAAATGTGAGAGCTCAAATACAGGGCATACACAGAATACCAAACATTTTGAAAATTACACAAACAAAAATAGACAAAACAGATGATTGGGACATACTAAAAATTAAAAATTCATGTGCATCTGAAGACTTCACTACAAGAGTAAAAAAAGAGCCTAGAGAATGGGAAAAAAACCTTTTGCAATGACACATCAGATAAGGGACTCATTTCTAAATATATATAGGAACCTACAACACCTCTACAAGAAAAGGACAAATAACCCAATTAAAAAATGGGCACAGGACATGAACCAAGGAGGAGATCCAGGGAGCCAACAAACATATGAAGAAATGTTCATAATCAGTAGCCATTAGAGAGATGCAAATCAAAGCAACAATGAGATATCATCTCACACCAGTAAAAACAGCAAAGATTAAAAAAAATAGAGGATAATAAATTCTGGAGAGGATGTTGAGACACTAGGACCTGAGTGAAATCAGTCAGTGACAAAAGGAGACTATACTGAGTGAAATCAGTCAGTGACAAAAGGAGAAATACTGCATAATGTAAAAGATTAAGAAAAAGTACACACGCTATAAGTGGGGAAAAAATTCCTTGCTGGTTACCGGGGTGTATGGGGTAGGGGTGAGGGAAGGGAGAGAAGGTGGAGCACAGGGTAGGGACTAGACACAGGATAGTTTGGGTGCTGGGGGGTCGGGCAGAAAAGACACTAGAAGTTGGAGGGGGAAGGAAGAACAAAGCAGATGGGAGAACAGTTACGTAGGTTTGCATGGTTTAAATGGGACAGAGGTAAAAAACTATGTAAGCATAACCTTGGAACAACAGGGCTCATGGATACATGGATTGAGGCATGGTTTGAATGGGTAAAGGTGGGGAAATAATGTTAAGATGCTTGGCTGTCCTTTGAATCTTGGTTTCCCTTACCTACTATTGTAAAGTAAACACTAAAGGGGGAGATAAAGGAATAGCCAGAAACATCACCATAATAGCTTGTAAGTCTGTCTTCAGCCTATAATTTGTTGGAATACCTACTGATACTAGAACTTGCCCAGTGAAGGAGACTTTCTGCAGAGCCTTTGCATTGCATAAGACCATAGGTGGAATCCTGAACCCCATCCAGAATCTTCTGAGGTTTCCACTTGCAAGGACAAGAACACCTGCCTGGAGTGGCTACAACAGAAGATACTTCTTGAAAAAAAAAGACCAGCAGGAAAAATGAAAAACAATAATGGCAGTCTGATTCACTACTACAAGAACAAGCAAGTTGTTCACCTGGGAGCCATCAAGGCAATTTGTCAGGTCCCTTCAGGGCAAACCTCCTTCCAAGACTAAAACTCAAGGGGAATACATGAGCAGGCATATGGTCTTGCTGCTGACCATGTTGGTCACCAATAATGGGGAATTGTGGGAAAACAGCAATGAATTTGTGAGCTAAGTCCAACCACATTCAATAGACTCCTGTTAACCTGGGTTGAGACCTGGTTGGCCAGCAGTATGACAAGACCTGAAAACTCCTGGGCCCAGGGAAAGAAACATGGTCACAGAGGAATAGAGCAGAGTATGAAGTGTCCAGCTGATATGAAGTGAGTGGAGACGCATAAAAACACCCATACTTGCATACAGTACCCACTTGACCTGGCTTCAATGGCTGGATGATCAGAACTCGACTAAAGGAAGAAAGAAGAGGGAAAAAAAGAGTAATCTGATACAATATGATGAGCTTGACCTATGCTTGTGGATACAGTAGGTCAAAGGAGGGAACAAATCTTTATAAAGTAAGGATTATCCCCGCCCCCTTGGTACACAGGGTTGACAAGGATGTGCAACTTAGACATTGACTAACCAAAAATAGGGTGGCGCTACAAAGGCAAGAATTGACTGACTTACACACTTTCAATAGTGAACCTAGTTCCAGAGGGTGTGGGGGAAAGTATAATCTCCACTGAGTGGTTTCCAACATGTCTGGATGGGGCTGATGAAAGGAGATGTGGCTAAGACTTTTGTAGTTCAGTAGTGAATGATTGCTATCAAGGCTGGTTGTGAGTGGTGGAAAGGTAAATGTAGACGTTTTGTAACAAAAGGAGGGGAATGGTTGATTTTGCAGACCTGGAGGTCCCTGAGACCATCAAGGGAGAAAAGTTGAGTGCTGGACCCCACCCAGAGAAACAGTGATGCCAGAGATGGAGGCAGAGACAATGAAGTACAAAGATATAACAGCTGGGGACTTTAGACTCAGTAAGGGAGAGGAGCTATGTGCTGATGGCCAGGTTGGGCAGGCTTGCAGGATGCACACTTTGATTGTTTGATTATGCATGCAGGGGATTGTAATCATTGCAATGAAATGAAATAAGATAGGACGAATGTAAAGCTAATATTCTCCCAAGTAAACTATCACATAATTCATAATAAGAACTAAAATAATAATAATAATTAGCCAACATTCAAACATTTCAAGAGGCAGCATATAGTCATAAACCTACTGGACTTAAGGAAGAATTCCACATTCACTAAGGATATTGGCAAAAACAAGGCTCCAGGAATTCACAGAATATAAAGTGCAATGCTTCAACAAAATCATGTAGCAGTGGAATTACTCACTCAACTATGCCAAGAAATTTTGAAAACAGCATTCTGAATAATTTATTAGGAGATATCTATATTTGTCCCCATTCTATAAATGGTGACCCAACAGAATGCTGAAATTATCAAACAATATCATTAATATCAAATGTAAGACAAATGTTGATGAAGATAATTTTTAAATGGTTGCAGCAGGGAATTGACAAGAAACTGTTCGAAACTTAAGTAGAGCTCAGAAGACAACACAGAATAAGGATATCATTGCTGACTTCAGATGGATCCTGGCTGAAAGCAGAGAATACCAGAAGTATATTTGCTTGTGTGTTATTGACTATGCAAAGGCTTTTGACTTTGTGGATCATAACAAACCATGGATAATATTGTCAAGAATGAAAATTCCAGAACATTTAAATATGCTCATGAGTCAAGAACAGAACAAGGGAACAGTGAATATTTTAAAACTAGGGATGGTATGTGCCAGGGTTTTATCCTTTTAATCTGTGCGCTGAACAAATAATCAAATAAGCTGGCCTATATGAAGAAGAATGTGGCATCAGGATTGGAGGAAGATGTATTAACAAACTGCTATATGCAAACAATACAGCCTTACTTGCTGGAGGGAATGAGGACTTGAAGTACTTATTGATGAAGATCAAAGACTATTATAGTCTTCAGTATGGATTACAACTCAATGTAAAGAAAATGAAAATCTTCACAATTGGATATATCAATAGCATCATCATAAGACACAGTGAAGAGAAAAGACTGAATTTGTCAGAGACTTAATTTTACTTGGATCCACAATCAACAGTCATGAAAAAAGACAGTCAAGAATTCAAACTATGTATTGCATTGGGCAAATAAGCCATAAAAGACTTTTTTAAAGTGTTAAAGAGCAAAGATTTCACTTTTAGGACTAAGGTGCACCTAACCAAAGCCATGGTATTTTCAATTGCCTCATATACACATGGAAGTTGGAAAAATTTAATTAAAATTTTGGGAAAGAATCTATGAATTTGAATTGTGGTATTGACAAAGAATAGTAAAACATCATGGACTTCCAGAGAACAAACAGATCTGTCTTGGAAGAAATACAGCCTGAATGCTCGTTATAAGTGAGGATGCGGACACTTCATCTACAGTCCCTGGAGATGGATATCAAGCCATGTAAATGAAGAGACAGCAAAAAAAAAAAAAAAGAGAGAGAGAATCTAATGAGATAAATCGACACAGTGGCAGTAACAATGGAACTCAAACATAACAATTGTGAAGATGGTGCAGGGCTGGGCACTGTTTAATTCTGGTCTTCTGTTGAGCATAGGATCACTATGAATAGGAACCCAGTCAATGGCATCTCACAACACAAACACAGTTTAGATATAAGATTTCTAATGCAGACCATTCCCCCTCCCCACCTTATTTCCTTTCTTGCTCCCTCTATCACTCTCTCTAGGCTCCCCAAAAGTAAATTAATTGCTATTTACATTAAAAGGTCAGAGTGTAATTACAAAATTCAGGAAATACTTAAGTAAAGTGGGATCTGATTGTTGTTGTTGTGTTGTGAAGTGCCGTCGAGTCGGTTCCGACCCATAGCGACCCTGTACAAGGGTTTCCAAGGGTGTAAATCTTTACGGGAGTAGAAAGCCTCATCTTTCTCCCGCGGAGCGGCTGGTAGTTTCGAACTGCTGACCTTAAGGTTCGCAGCCCGATTCGTAACCACTATGCTACCAGAGATCTGATAGGGTTTATAAACTTTATTCTTTTTTATTTCTCTAGTTAAAGATACACTGTAAGCTTCACAGTCTTTAGAGTGCAACTAAGGAAGAATAAATAATGGAAGGAAGGAGGGAAGGAGAGCGGGAGGGAGGGAGGAAGGGGGTAGGGAAGGAAGAAGGAAGGAAGGAACAATCTAGTTGAACTGTAACACATTATCAATTTTAAACATACAAAAAATTATTTGTCTGCCTTAACTTTCTTAATCTTCTATAAGAGAGATACCACAATTAGATGGTTTAATAAACAGAAAATCATTTTCTCACAGTCTAGGAGGTTAGAGGATCCCTAGTGTAGCACTGTGTATTAATGTGCTGAACTACTAAATTGGTTTGAATCACAAGGTTAGTGGTTCAAACTCACCAGCTACTCTTTGGAAACCCGATGCAATATCGTTATGGGTCAGAAATGACTTGGCATCACTTAACAACAACAACAAGGTTAGAAGTCAGATGGTTACTCCTGTTCTATGCTGGAGTAAACTCCTAGTGTTCATCTCAGTTTTCTTTCTGTCTTTGGAGATTACCACATGACATCGATCTTTTTCCTTTTACACTTGCTTGCTTATATGAAGGTGTGTGAAGAAGTTGTTGTTGTTGTTGTTGTTGTCAGGTGCCATCGAGTCGGAACCGACTCATAGAGACCCCATGCACAGCAGAACGAAACAATGTTCGATCCTGGGCCA
>NW_006408576.1:11680961-11684014 GCF_000296735.1 Chrysochloris asiatica
CCACCACAGCACGACAGACAGACGAGTGGTGGCCGTTTGAAGAAGTATTGCTATAAAATCATAGAAACTTAACAACAGTTATGAGGCTGGTGAAGGATCAGGTTGCATTTTATTCTACTGCACATAGGGTTGCTATCAGTTGGAATCATCTTAATGGTACCAAAAACAACAGCTACCCTTCCTAAGAAGATTTCTGTGCTCTTTGAACAGTCTTGACATATTCAAGGGATTCAAATCATGCTCCTTTTAAATGCTATATAAGTTTGGAGAACAAAACAAATTCTGAAAGGGCAAAATCCAGGCTATAGGTTAGTTTGGATAAGGTTTCCTGAAGAAATTCTCATTGGACAGCCTTGCTTCCGTCAAAGAATAAGAATATTGTTATGATGGGAAAAGAAAATTGTTGGCACACCTTTCCTGACTTTTTTTCACCATAATGCAGTTTTTAATTTTCTTAAAACTTCATTTTAAACCCCAGTGTGTTCTTCAAAAAAATTGTATCAATACTACACCTTTGAATTCCTAACAAATAGTTGGCATAACCTTTTGAGTTGATCTCTCTGCCTTAAATTTAACTGGCCCAACTGATCCACTTGCTTTGTTTGGACCTAGCTCTCTCGATGTTATTGTTGTTAGGTGACACTGAGTTGGTCTCAGCCCATAGCAAAACAATGGCCAACAGAAAGAAATATTGATTAGTCTTGTGACATCATCAAATATTTTATATTTGAGTATATTACTGTAGCCACTGTATCAATCCATCTCATTGAGGCCTTCCTCATTTTCACCTACCCTCCACTTTACCAAACATGACGTCCTTTACCAGGGACAAGTCTGTTCTGATACCCTGTCTGAAATATGAGAGATGAAGTCTCACCATCCTGACTTCTAAAAAGAATTCTCATCATACTTCCTCCAACAAAGATTTGATGTGATTTCCTGATTTTAAAGCATTCAGTTCCCTTGTCCTTTCCCAACAACTGCTTCTTGCCTATGCAGAGGTTCCTTATGAGAAATATTAAGTGTTCGGGAACAGTCATTCTTCACAATGTTATTCATAGTCTGTCATGACTAACACCATTAAGAGTATTTGCATAGTCAATAAAGCATTAGTGAATTGGTAGCAGCAGAGCAGAGTCAGGTAGGACAGGTTCTGTGGGGGAGGGGCTTAAACCTCAGAGATGTGGCTCTCACCAAACTGTGCCAGAGCTCTGGATCTAGTATAAGGGTCTGGGAGCCAGTTTCCTGCAGCTTTGAGTGGAAAAATCACGCTATAAAGGAAAACATTGCATTTTAGAAATCAGCACAGGACTCCCTCTGTAGCCATCCAGCCAGGATGGAAGTCAGAGGGCAGGACTACTGACAGACTGGTATAGGGAACCTGCACTAAAAGCAGCAAAGCAACATTTGCAAAAGGAGGTGTGGAGTGATTCTGTGTGTTTTTGTTTTCTCCTCCTGCCTGCTGTGTTTTCTTTGCTCAGCCTAGACACCTTCAGGCGGGTGGGTGCACACCCCCCCCCAAAAAAAAAAAAAAAAAGTTCAGCATTGAGACCACAGCTCTCCTGTTGCACAGAGAGAAAAAGCCCCGTTGGTCCAAGGGCAAATCCTCTGGCTGATGCTTTTGACTTCTGCCTGTGGGTCCCAGCCGTAAAGTTAACTTGTGAGAGACAATTAACCCCTGCCTACAAGAAAAGAAAAGAAGCAGATTCGGCCTGACAGACAAACCATATGAACAATCTGTAAAACCCCAACATAAAAAAGATGCAACTATTAAAATAATCACACTGTGCACATGCAGACATTTAACTGACCTTCAGAGACAAAAATAGTAAATAATCTTTCTCCCACTAACTTCTCAATATCTATCTGTGCACCTCTATGGTGGTTACTAGGGGAGGGGCCTGAGCAAGCGGACACCCCAACCCACTACTGTAGGCTTCAATGGTGCACACACACAATTTTATCTTTGTTTCAAAATGGAACTTCTATTCTCAACTTTTATACTGCTTCTATTTTGGGCCTTTTGATCACACACTTTTCCTGGAGGTAGGAGCTTTTTCTCCCTAAGTTACCCAAGAAAAAACAACAATCGTGGCCATATACCCAAGCTACAAGCATACCCCATAATATTTCACCATTGAGACAAGAGCAAATAACAGCTGCTAAACATTACATGCAAAAAGGGAAGCCTATCTCCTGATTATATCCACCAGGAGACACTCAGTAAGCTTAATAACACAACAACAAACATCCATTCAAGCATTTTAAAACACATGTAATTACAGAATATGACAAACAAAAGATCACAAACACAACAAACAATCTCAAAACATGTCACAAAACAGAACAGAGTAACTGAGATAAATCTGCTGGAGACAAAGGCTCCCCAGAAGAGGAAGAGCAGGTTTTGGATTTGCCTGAGAAACAATTCAGAAGAATGATATGGAAACAAATTCAAATGCCCCCAAAAGGGTAGAGGAAAACAAGGAAGAAGTCAGGAAAGTACTACAAGAACATCAAACAAGATTGATACAGCATTGGAAATAATTGAAAAAACTGCAAAAAGAGGTCCAAATGATTAAGAATAAAATATCAGAAAAGGACAATACAATGAAAGGGGAAAGAAGCAGAATAGAAGAGATGGGAGCCAGAAATAGCAAGCTGGAAGACAAATCTCTCAATACTGCTAAGATAGAACAAGTGGAAAAAAGAACTAAAATATCTGAAGAGAGTCTAAGATACATGCTGGATAACATGAAGAGGAACAAATTTAGAATTATTGGCATTCTGGAACAGGAATAACCAGAGAAGTTCACAGAAGAGATGGTTGAAGAGCGTCTGGAAGAAAATTTCTCTAACATCTTGAAAAATGAGAAGATAAACATTCAAGAAGTCAAATGCAGAAAGTCTCGCGGAAGCAGCAGTCAAGAGATCAGACGACATATTGCATTGGGAAAATCTGCTGCACAGGAACTTTTTAAAGTATTGAAGAACAGAGATGTAAGCTTGAGGACTAAGGTGCACCTGACCCAAACCATGGTATTTTCAATAGC
>NW_006408576.1:11684199-11697394 GCF_000296735.1 Chrysochloris asiatica
TCTGGAGAAGGATGTCATGCTGGGTAAAGTGGAGGGTCAGAGAAAAAGGGGAAGACTCCTAACGAGATGGATTGACCAGGTGGCATCATTGATGGTGTCAAGTGTGGCGGCAGTAGTGAGGTTGGCCCAGGATCAGACATTGTTTCATTCTGCTGTGCATGGGGTCGCTATAAGTCGGTTCCAACTCGATCGCACCTGACAACAACAACAATTTCAGGATGAAGCTGAAGAAAATTAAAACAAGTACATGAGAGCATAAATACTACCTTGAATATTGCTGTCATTAGGTGCATCTAGTCAGTACCAACTCATAGTGACCCTATGCAAAACAGAACAAAATACTGCATGGTCCTACACTAACTTCACAATTGTTGCTGTTCTTGAGACCATTGCTACCATCACTGTGCCAATCCATTTCATTGAGGGTCTTCATTTTTTTATTGTCCCTCCACTTTGCCAAACATGATATCCTTCTCCAGAGACTGATCCTTGCTGATAATGTATCTGAAGTATAAGAGACAAAGCCTGACCATTATGGCTTCTAAGGAGCATTCTGGCTATACTTCTTCCAACACAGACTGATCTGTTCTTTGGGCAGTCATGGTATTTTTAACATTCTCCTCTAACACCATAACTCAAATGCATTAATGCTTCTAGTCTTCTTTATTCATTGTCCAACTTTCACATGTATATGAGTTTATTGAATATACCATTCATGGCTAGGATCAGGCGCACCTTAGTCCTCAAAGTGATATCTTGTCCTTGAACACTTTAAAGAGGTCTTGTGCAGCAGATTTGTGTAATGTAACACATTGATTGATTTCTTGACTGCTGCTTCCATGAGTGTTGATGGTTCATCTGAACAAAATGAAGTCTTTCACAACTTCAATCTTTTCTTCCCTTATATTGATGCTATTTGTTGGTCCAGTGGTAAAGATTTTTGTTTTCTCTAAATTTAGGTGCAATCCATACCAAAGATCTGGTCTTTGATCTTCATTAATAAGTGTTTTTTTAAGTCCTCCCACAATCAGCAAGCAAAGTTATAATATCTGCCTATTGCCGGTTGTTAATATGTCTTCTTCCAATCCAGATGCCATGTTTTTCTTAATATAATCCAGCTTCTCAAATAATTTTTTAAACATACAGATCAAATAAATATGGTTAAAGAATACAACCTTGGCACAGCACCTTTCCTAATGTTCAACTTTTCAGTGTTCCCTTGTTCTGTTCGAACAACTACCTCGATATCCTACCTTGACTTAGAGATAAATCTCAAGAACAAATCTGATACATGACTGAAAACTAGAAGAGTCATGGGATGATATTAAGAGCATCATACAGGAAGAAAGCAAAAGGGGAAAGACTTGAACAGAAACTTTCAAAGGGCAGTTTGAGAAGACAAATCTAAGTAACATAAAGAAAAGTTAAAAGACTTGGAGTTAGGAAACCAAAAGGGAAGAACATGCTCAGCCTTTCTCAAGACTTCACCTAAAGTATTATAGAATTCTACAGGCAAAACATTGGATGATATTGAAAGCATCAGAAGAAAATTAAAGGAATACACAGAATCACTGTACCAAAGATAAATGGTCGATATCAAATGTTTCAAGAGGTGACATATGATCAAAAAACAACTGTAATGAAGGAAGAACTCTAAGGTACACTTAAAAAGGCATTGGTGCAAAACAAGGATCCAGGAATTGTTCAAATACAAATTGAAATCTTTCAGCATGTTAATGTGATGCTCTCATTCATCACTTCCTGAACCATGGAGATAAAACTTTGAATACAGAATCTCTGATTCCTAGACCCATATGAAAAAATTTAGACTATGTGATTTTGTTCTTTCTCTATTTTCACACATTTTAAATATTTATTCCAACACATATACTCTGGATTTCTACCTACATGACTCACAAAAAAATCATGTGGTTCTTTTGGTGAGCAGTACTTCTCGTGTTCACAATTTATACCTCATATTTCAGAGCCTGCTGTGACTCTGGCTGAATTCCAGGTCTAAAAGCAAAGATGGAAAAGATGATTCAACAGAATTCAGGGTCTCAATACTCCAAGCTTCATCAACATCTACTCACATGTTCCCATTACAATTCTTAGCATCTCATTCCTTTTCAATTAATGTATTTACTTTAATATCAGATACTTTGTAAGTTAGGAAATTTGACTAATAAAATTCAGCCAATCATACATAGAATATTATTGCAAGTTTGATTTTCAACAAAGTCATCTTTGTGAATACAGAAAGTAAATCTGTCTTTCAGAGAACACAAGGCAATTTCAGATAATTTATATGACATTTGAACTAGGTATTTGAAGTCCTGAGCTAATTTTCTAGTACTCCATTTTGTTCAGGGAAAATAGGAACAGTCATCCAATAAAATTTCACTGATCAACAGCAAATTTGTTTTTGTTAAATATTTATTCTTAAATATTTATGAATAAATGTAATCATAGAAACAAGGGATCTAAACAAAGAAAACTACAAAACACTACTATAAGAAACCAAAAGAGACTTACAAAACTGGAAGAATATACCATGCTCCTGTATAGGAAGATTTAACATTGTAAAAATGTCAATACTATTCAAAGCAGTCTATACATATAATGCAATCCCAATCCAGATCCCAATGACATTCTTTGAGATGGAAAAAACAAAGACAAACCTTATATAAAAGGAAACAGACTCAGGATAACCAAAGCACTGCTTAAGAAGAAGAACAAAGTTGGAAGCCTCCAACTCCTTGATTTCAAAATTTACTACATGGCTACAGTGGTCAAAACAGGATGGTACTGGTACAATGAAAGCTACATAGATCAATGGAACAGAATCGAGAATCCAGAAATCAACCCATCCACATACAGCCAACTGATCTTTTCCAAAGGGCCAAAGTATATTGAGCGGGGAAAACATAGTCTCTTCAACACATGAGGCTGGCAGAACTGGAAATCAATATGCAAAAGATTGAAACAAGACCTTTACCTCAGGCCATATATTAAAACCAACTCAGCATTGATTAAAGACCTAAATGTGAATCCTAGAATTATAAAGGTCATCAATGAAAAAATAGGGACAAATTTAAGGGCTCTAATCCAGAGCACATACAGATTACTAAACATTGTGAAAATTACACAAACAAAAGTTAATAAAATAGATAATTGGCTACATTCTAAAAATTAGAAACTTGTGTGCATCAAAAGATTTCACTAATAGAGTAAAAAGGGAGCCCACAAAATGGGAAAAAAAAATCTTTTGCAATGACATATCAGACAAGGGACTAATTTCTAAAATCTATAGGAAACTGTAACACTTTGTACAAGAAAAAGACTAGTAACCCAATTAAAACATGGGCACATGCCATGAACAGACACTTCACCAAGGAAGACATTTGGGCAGCTAACAAACATATGAAGAAATGTTCATGATCATTAGCCATTAGAGAGATGCAAATCAAAACAACAACGAGATATCCTTCATACCAGCAATAACAGCAAAGTTAAAAAATGCAGAGGACAATAAATGCTAGCAAGGATGTGGAAGGACTGGGACTCTCCTACAATGCAGTGGGAAAGCAAAATGGTCCAACCACTCTGGAAAACAGTATGGCGCTTCCTCAGAAAGTTGGAAATAGAAATATCTTATGATCCAGCAATTCCTCTACTTCTCTACTTGGTATATAACCACAAGAAATACGAGCCCTAACATGAGTAGATATATGCACACTAATGTTCATAGTAGCACTATTTACAATAGCAAGAAGATGGAGACAGCCTAAGTGCCCATCAATGGCAGAATGGATAAACAAACTTTGGTACATATACACAATGGAATATACGCTACCTTGAAGAGTAACAAGGAAGCTGCAAGCCACTGCAAAACATGGATGAATCTTTAGGACATTATGCTGAGTGAAATTAGTCAGTCACAAAAGGAAAAATATTTCGTAAGTCCATTATTGTAAAAGCTTAATAAAAGATACCCATACTAAAAGGGGGGGGGAGGGACAAAACTTTTTTGGTTACCAGTGGTGGTAGAGTGGTGGAGGTTAGGGAGGTGGAGGGAGGTGACAGTAGAGCACAGGGTAAGTGGCAGATACCTCATAGTTTGGGTGCGGGGGAGGGCAATACACAAGAAGGGGGAGGGGTGGAAGAACAAAGTAGATAGGAGAACACTGAGACAGGTTTGTATGGGCTAAATGAAACAGAGGTAAATAGTGATGCATATTCAAACTTGGAACAATAGGGCTTTGTGATACAGGGATCAAGACATATCCTCAAGAAGGCAAATAATACTAAGATGTTTGACTGTGTTTTGAATTCTGGTTTCCCTTGCCTACTACTGTAAAACAGACACTTGTACAGGAAAGAAAGGAATAAGAGGAAACATGATTACATAAAGTTTGTAAGTCCGTCTTCAGCCTATAACTAATTGTTGTTGTTGTTGAGTGCCGTCGAGTTGATTCTGACCTATAGCAACCCTGTAGAGGGTTTCCAAGGAGCAGCTGGTGAGCTTGAACCACTTACCTTGCAGTTCAAATGACTTTGCAGTTTGACAGCATTATCCCACAGCACCACTGATTACAATACCCAAAAGGGGTTCTACAACTTACCCAGTGAAATAGGCCTCTTGTGTAGTCTTTTCAGTGTATTGGGCCATATGTAGAATTCTGAGTCCCATCCACAACCTTCTGAGGTGGGACATTCCCACTAGAAAGGACAAGATGACCAGCGTGGAACAGCTAGAGTGACAGAAGATACATCTTCAAAGAAAGATCAGCAGGAAAGACCGAAAACAAAAATGACTATATGATTGGCTACTACAAGAATAAGCAAGTTGTTCACCGGGAAGCCATCAAAGTAATCAATCAAGTCTCTTCAGGACAAACTCTCCTCTAAGACTGAAACTCAAAGGGAACACATGAGCAGTCATGTAAGCTTGCTGGTGACAACATTGGTCTACTGGTAAGTGGAAGAGGAGGAAACGCAGCAATGAAGAGAGGAGCTGAATTCAACCACATACTATAGACTCCAGTTGACCTGGAGATAAGAGAGAGAAAAGGAAGGGCTGGTTAGTCTAAAGTGTGGTAAGACCTGGGGACACCTGAGCCCAAGGACATAATCACAGAGGACTAGAGCTGAGAGGGAAGCATCCAGCTGATATGAAGTGAGGGGAGAAGCTCAAGAGCACCCAAACTTGCAGATAGTCCCATCTG
The DNA here is from genome assembly GCF_000296735.1 of Chrysochloris asiatica. Lineage (NCBI taxonomy): Eukaryota > Metazoa > Chordata > Mammalia > Afrosoricida > Chrysochloridae > Chrysochloris > Chrysochloris asiatica. The sequence goes on from NW_006408576.1 coordinate 11,689,428, forward strand.
ATCTAAATTCGATGTCTTCTTGTTAATCAGAACTCTACTAGAGGAAGATAAAAAAGAACACAATTTTTGATAAAGGATATGAGGGTTAATTGCTACAATCTGAATAACTTGTCCTTTATTCATGGAAATAGTAGCTCAAAATACCAACAGAGAAGGAAGGAGTCTTCACATAAAGTATCAATGTTATCCCCTCTGTATACAGGTTGGATAGAGATGAGAAACTTAGACATTGGCTATCTAAAATGAGGGGGCGATAAAGGTGTGGAGTGATTGGTTAATAAGATTTCAAGAGGGAGTTTAGTTTAAGATTGTGTGAGAGAAGATAAGAGTCCCCACTATAGTTTCCATCTTGTCTAGACGGGTCTGGTCAAAAGAGATTTTTCTTATGAATCAATAGTGAGTAATTGTTATCATGACTAATTGTGACTGTCACAAATGTAAAGGTAGAAGTTTTGTACCAAAAACAGAGGAGTAGTTAATCTTACCGTCCAGAAACAGAGGGCTCTAGTATCATCAAGGGAAAAGAGCACAAATGGAATGGGGGACCTTATCCGGAGAAGCAGTGACACCAGAGATGGAGGCAGAGATGGGAACATGGAGAGATGGAACAGCTGAGGACTCTAGATTCATGGAAAGAGAGGGACTGAGAGCTGGCAGTCAGAAGGCAGACTTGCAGAACGTGCCATTTGGTGGTTTAAATTATTAAATATGCCTGAGTGTTTTTTTTTTAAAGTGCTAAAATGAATAGAAAGAAATACTGTTAACTGATGGTACATGGAGGGGATTATAATCATTGTAATGGAACAAAGTATTTGATTTATTAAAAGTAAAACTGATGATCTGCCCTGTAAACTTTCACTCAATTCACAATAAAAACTAAAAAAATAAAATAAAATAAAAAATTCTTAGGGCATTGAATTCCTTAAGACCCAGAATCTTGTCTCCCATAAGTATTTGATTATGAGTGTCCAATGGATATATTTTTATCTTTATGCCATGCCATAGTATGGACTATTGGAGCACTTGTTGCTTCTGGAGCCCTTGTTTCTACTTAATAGTGCATTTAAATCTAATTAAGTTTGAGAGTCAATGCCAGAGACCCTAAAACCAATTTGGAGAACTTATCCTTAACATGTTGTTTTTCTAGAATTATTCTCTGACTAAAAGCAAAATACAAAAACAGGCCAACTGATTTAATCATACATAATTATTTTGCAACAGCATCTAGACCAGTGTTTCACCAAATAACTGGCCACTATAGCCACTTATCATACAAGTGTGGTGCTGTATGATAAGCATTTGACCACATGGTCCATTTGAACTGCAAGACTGACAGTTCAAATTCACCAGCCACTCCTCAGAAACCCTACACAGGGTTGCTGTGGGTTGTAACTGACTCAATGGCACTTAACAACGACAACAACAAAATAGCCTAACTAAATGATACAGAAATTTATTCTTCAGAGACACAAAACATTGGAAAAAGAAACCCAATGCATAAATAAGATCGTTAGAAAGAAGACCATGCCAACATAAATCAAAAGCAAAGAAAATAATTTTCAATACATGTGGTAAAAGAGATTAGTGTCCAAATAGACACATAAATCAATAAATAATCATATATATCACAATATGCAAAAAATAGCTTCATAGTATATTTGTATATTTTGTTTGGTCTTCTGGCTTAGATGTGGGAAAAGTTAGCCCTGGTGGAGCTGTAGTATAAACACTAGACAGTTAAGTGGATGGTTGGCAGTTCAAACTTGTCAGTTGCTCCTCAGGAAAAAAGATGAGGCTTTTGGTCCTGTGAAAATATTCAGTTTCATAAACCCTGTATAGAGTCACATGAGTCAAAAAAGACTCAAGGGCAGTGAGTTTGGTTTTTAATTTATTTATTTTTCTTAAACAAATGAAGATGAGATTCCATCTTGGTATACTCTAGAAGAAAGTATCTAAAGCCTTAGGAAAATGTTAGAGTAAATTTATCATTTCAGATCCACCCACTAATCTCAGGAGTGGGCAGAGGACATACTTTTCACTCTAACAATGAAGAATAAATTTTGCAGGCTAGCTCCAGGATTCCCAGTGGGTCAAAGGATTCCCAGTACAAATTTCTTAATCAAGTGGCAGCAATTCTCATTGTAATATCTGAGTTACAAAGAATATGATAATTGAATCTCTAGGTGGCATGGGCTAATCATCACTATCTAGTCATCAAAGACAAGGTGGGTATGATTATCATAATGGGCTGCAGAGTCAAAATAGTAATCAGGATAGTCTGTTTTTTCATAGACCTGTTGTTGTTGTTGTTGGTATTAAGTGCCATCTAGTTGGTTTCCACTCATAGTGACCATGTATAAAATTTCTGAGTATTGATTAATGGGTCATAATGTCTATGAAGTACAATATTAAGCAGTGTATTAAATATTTATTCAATTTATATGATGCAAACGTCTAGGTCAACAGAAGTCTAACTTGAATCAACACAGCACCTCAACCAAATCCCAGACTTGAGCCAGCTAATAGATCCAAAAGTCCAGGATTGAATGGAAGTCTATGGTCCCATTTAGAAAGGATCCTATTACATTGTCTAAATCTTATGCTTTTCATCTTTCTGGTAGAACGCTCATATTTATGCATAGTCTTTTATCAGGGTGAGTGTTCATTAGGGAAAATAAAATAATCAAAATTTGGGAGGATCGATAGATACTGTTTCTGAACTGACGCTAATTACAGTAGACTCAGGATCACAATGGCCCACAAGTCTCAGTAGAGTAGTGGCTTATGGAGATGTTATTAATGGTGTTTTAGATCAGGTCTGTCTCACAGTTGGTCTAATGCATCCCCAAACTCATCTTTAGTGATTTCCCCAGTTCCAGAATTCATAATTGGAATTGACATAATCAGCAAGCAGCAGAATTCTCATTTTTCCCCCCTGGCCTATGGAGTCAGAGCTGTTATGATAGAAAAGAGCAAGTGGAAACCACAAAATGACTTCTAATTATAAAAAGAGAAAAAATGAAATCAATAATGCATTCTAGGAAAGATTGCAAAGATTAATGTCATCATTAACAATTTGGAAGACAGAGGATTGTGATTTCCACCACTTCTTCATTCAACTGTCCTATATGACCTATGCAGAAAACATGGATATAGGAGAATGAGAGTTCACAAACTTAATAAAACAGTGACTTTAGCTGCAGCTCCTCTTCTAGAGGTGGTTCTATTGCTTAAGAAAATTGGTATGTATCCTGGTACCTGGTATGCAGCTATTTATCTGCCAAATATCCTTTTCTCAATTCTGATTAATGAAGACCACCAGAAGTAGTTTGCTTTCTGTTAACAAGGTCAGGATACAACTTCACTTTTATGACTCAGGAATATATTTACTCTTTGACCTCGTATCACAGTTTAGTCTAGACCTTGATAGCCTTTCCTTTTTATAAGACATCATATTTTTCTATTATACTAATGTCTTCACATTAATTGGACCTATTTTTTTTTTGTTGGTGTGTGATATTGAGTCAGTTACAACTCACAGAGACCTTGTATAGAGTTTCTGAGGTTATGAATCTTAAAGGGAACAAAAAGTCTCATCTTTCTCCCATGGAGCAGTTGATGGACTAAACCCCCTGACCTGTAGTTAGTTGTTATTGTTGTTTTAAGTGCTGTCAAGTTGGTTCTAACTCAGAGTGACCCTGTAAGGATTTCCAATAAGCAGCTAGTGAGTTTGAACCATTGACCTGGCAGTTGCAACCAACCTTGCAGTCCAGTACACCTGACCCAAGCCATGACATTTCAATTGTTTCAGGTTGTTGTTGAATGTTGCTGAGTTGGTTCTGACTCATAGCAACCTATATAGGGTTTCCTAGACTGTAGATATTTGTGGGAGCAGAAAGTTTATTCTTTCTCCTGTAGAATGGTTTGTGGGCCTGAACTACCAATCATGTGTTTCACAGTACAGTGCTTATCCTATGAAGCAATTATGCTCTCAATTTGCCTCATAAACTTGTGAAAGTTGGACAATGAATAAGGAAGACCACAAAAGAACCAATGGATTTAAATTATGGTGAATGAGAAGAATATTAAAAGCATCATGCACTACCAGAAGAACAAATACATTTGCTTTGGAAGAAATACAGCCAGACTTCTCCTTAGAAGGGAGGATGGTGAGCGTCATTTCACATACTTTGGACAAGTAGTAGGAGAGACCAATACCTGGAGAAGGACATTACATTTAGAAAAATGGAGTATCAATAAATAAGAGGAAGATCCCTAGGGAGATGGGCTTACACAGTGACATTAGAAGGATGGCTCAGGACCAGGTAGTGTTTAGTTCTGTTGTGCACAGGCTCAACTCTATGAGTTGGAACTGACTGAGTGTCACCAAACAAAACAACCTACCATTCGGAAGTAAGTAGAGTTTTCCTTGTTATGTTAATAAGGCCAAAACTGTATTGTTGTTGTTGTTGTTGTTGAGTGCCCTTGAGTCCGTTCCACCCCATAGTGAGCCTGTATTAGGTTTCCAAGTAGTGGCTGGTGAGCTTCAACTGCTGACCTTGTGGTTCAAACTGACTTTTTAGTCCAGTGCATTAACCCAAAGTGCCACACCAGGTGTACTTTAAATTAATCACTTTTGAGATGTAAAAGGAAATGACTAAGTACAGGAGCAAGGGAGGAAGCACAAATGGAAAAAAAATAAAATAAAATAAATGATACCATGTGGAGATTACCAAGGAATCCAGGAAGAGAAGCTGAAAAGGCAAGGACCTTTGAATCAAACTGATAGAAAAGCTTTTTCTTGGAGCCAGTGTCCTAAATTCAGACTTCTAGCCTCCTGACCTGTGAGAAAGTAAATTTATGTCACTTTGAGAACTAGCCTGACCCAAGTTATGGTATTTTCAATCACTTCAAATTCAGAAATAAGTTGGACAATTAATAAGGAAGATGGAAAAATTGATGTCTCTGAATTATGACACTGGTGAAGAATGTTAAATATACATGGACGGCTAGAATAACAAACAGATTTGTCTTGGAGGAAATACAGCTGAAATGCTCCATAAAAATTAGGATGGATGATTTTAGACGTTTAATCAGGATGGATCAGTTTCTGGAGAAGGACACCATGCTTGGTAAAATGAAGGATCATTGTAAAAAATGACTTTCAATGGGAGGGATTGGAACAGTGACTAAAGCAATGGGTACAAACATAGCAACAATTGTGAGGATGGCACAGGACCAGTTAGTATGTCATCCTGTTGAATATAATAAAATTGGAGGAATTGCATTATCTGATTTTAAAATATAATATAAAGTATACTAACCCCCAACGAGATGGATTAGCCAAGTGGCAGCATCGATGGACTCAAGTGTGGTAACAGTAATGAGATTGGCCCAGGATTGGGCAGTGTTTTGTTCTGCTGTGCATAGGATTGCTATGAGTCGGTGCCGACTCGATGACACTTAATAACAACAACATTTAGACCATGAAACCTCCCTAACTCTTCCCCTATCTTCATTGTTCATCTACCACCCTCCCCCTTCTTATGTATTGTCCTCATCCCACTCCTTGTCACCTGAGTTATCATGTATCTACCCCCTACCATATGAATTACCCTTACCTCCCTCACACCCCTGGTACCCATCAAATGACTTTTCTTTCAGTATGGAAATCTTTTCTTAAGTTTTTACTTTAATGGTCTCTTGCAATATTTGTTTTTGATCTATTTCACTCAGTATTATGTCCTCAAGGTTCATTCATGCTGTGAGGTGTTTTGCAGCTTCATCGTTATTCTTCAAGATTGCATAGTATTTCATTATGTGTATGTACCAAAGTTTGCTTATCCATTCTTCCATTGATGACACTTAAGCTGTCTTCATCTTTTTGCTATTGTGAACAGTGCTGTGATGAATATTGGTGTGCTTTATCTACTCATGTTCTGGCTTGTGAATATATACCAAGTAGCAGAACCAACTCCACAGCATATAACCACCACCATATATCAAGGAGGAATTGCTGGATCATAACATATTTCTATTTCCAAATTTCTGAGGCAGTGCCATACCATATTCTAGAGTGACTGAACCATTTTATAATTCCACCAGCAATGTAGGAAGGACCCAGTCTCTCTGTACCTTCACCAGCATTTGTTGGTTTTTTTTGTTCTTTGCTTTTGTTTTTGGAACTTTATTGTTAATGCTGGTATGAGATAATATATTACAGTTGCTCTTTTACTTGCTCATCTCTAATGGTTAATGAAAGGAGCTCTAGTAGTGTAGTGGTTACAAATTGGGCTGCTAACCTCAAGGTTGGCAGTTTGAAACTACCAGCCGTTCTGTGGGAGAAAGATGAGGCTTTCTGCTCCCATAAAGAATTACAGCCTCAGAAACCCTGTGCAGGGTCACTATGAGTCAGAACTGACTCCACGGTACTTAACAACAAAAACAACAGTGGTTAATGAAGAGTCCTGGTGTGGCATTGTGGGCTAATGCATCAAATTGCAAACTCATTTGAAATGCAATGTTGGTGGTTCAAGCTCACCAGCTGCTCCTTGGAAACTGTAAATAGGGTCACTGTGTGTCAGAATCGAGTTGATGGCACTTAACAACAACAATGGTTAATGAAGGAACCCTGGTTGTGTAGTGGTTATGAGTCTGGCTGCTAACCTCAAGGTCAGCAGCTCAAAACTATCAGTTATTTATCCAGAATCTTCAGAGGTGGGAAATTTCAACTTGAAAAGACAAGCCTCAAGCAGCTATAAGAACAAAAGATATTTCTTGAAAGAAAGACAGACAGGAAAAATACAAAACAATATAGGCAGACCGATTGATTACTATAAGAACAAGCAAGTTGCTCACCCAGGAGACATCAAGGCAAGTGGTCGAGTCCCCTCAGAGAATACCCCCTTCCAAGACTAAGACTCAATGGGAATACATTGGTAACCACATTCATCATTGAAAAGGGGAAGTTAGGGAAAAACAGCAATGAAGCTGTGAGCTAAGCCCTACAATGTTCGAAGACTCCTGTGAACCCACGTGGAGACCTGGCTGGCCAGCAGTGTGGCAAGACCTGGGGACTCTTAGGCCCAGATTCAGTGCCATAGACACAGAGGACTAGAGTAGAGAGTGAAGCCTCCAGCTGATAACAAGAGAGGGCATATGCACAAGAACACCTATACTTGCTGATAATACCCACTTGACCTGGCTTCAATGACTGGATGATCAGAGCTCAACTAGAAGAAGATAGAAGAGGAAAAAAAGAGTAATCTGATACAATTTGATGAACTTGACTTACACCTATGGATGCAGTAGCTCAAAAGATGGAACAGCAAGCATCATTCCCACCCCCTCCATACACAGATTAGACAGAGATGGACAACTTGGACATTGGCTACCCAAAGCGGGGGGTTACAAAGCCAGAAATGACTGGCTTAAAAACTTTCAAGAGGGAACCTAGATCCAGGGGGAATGGAGGAAGGTAGAATCTCCACTGAGTAATATCCAATCTGTCTGGGCGGAGCTGATGAAAGGAAATGCGGCTAGGTCTCTTGTGACACAATAGTGAATAATTGTTATCAGGACTGATTATGAGGGTTGGAAATGTAAAGTTAGACGTTTTGTAGCAAGGAGGGGAGTGATTGTTTAACTTTTCGGTCTAGGAGCGGAGGTCCCTGGGACCATCAAAAATAGAGTAGAGAGTGGGATCCTACCAAGAGAAGCAGTGATGCCAGACATGGAGGCAGAGACATGGAGAGATGGAGTGGCTGGGGACTTTAGACCCAGAGAGGGAGAGTGACTGTATTCTGATGATGGGGTGGGGTGGGGGGCAGGCTTGCAGGATATACCCTTTGGTTGGTTGATGATGCGTGGAGGGGATTGTTACCATGGCAATGAAATGATATACGTTAGGATGAATGTAAAACTAATATTTTCCCATGTAAATTATCACATAATTCATAATAAAACAT
>NW_006408576.1:11697508-11719010 GCF_000296735.1 Chrysochloris asiatica
AAAAAAAAAAAAAAAAAAGAGTAGCCTTCTACAATTTGATGAACTTGAACTGCAAGATCAGCAGTTCGAAACTACCAGCTGTTGCACGGGAGAAAGATGAGCTTTCTGCTGCCAATAAGACTCAAAGCCTTGGAAACCCTGTACAGGGTTGCTATAGTCGGAACCGACTCCACAGCACATAACAACAACAACAATCTATACTTATGGATGTAGTAGCTCTAAAAAGGGAACAAATTTTTACAGCGAGGATCACTCCCACCCCCTCAATACACAGGGTTGACAGGGATAGGCAACATAGACATTGGCTATCCAAAGTGGAGGGGTGAGGGGGTTATAAAGGCAAGAAGTAACTGGCTTACAAGCTTTCAAGAGGGAGCCTAGTTCCAAAAGGGAAGGGGGAAGTTATAATCACCACTGAATGATTTCCAATCTGTTGGGACTGAGCTGGTGAAAGGAAATGGGAACGAGACTCTGTGGTACAATAGTGAATAATTTCCATCAGTACTGACTGTGAGGCTAGGAAATATAGAGGTAGATGTTTTCTGACAAAAGGAGGAGAGTGATTTTGCAGCCCAGGAGCGGAAGTCCCTGTGACCATCAAGAGAGAAGAACGGAGAGCAGGAACCTACCCAGAACACTGGATTCAAGGAGGGAAAAGGGCTGTGTGCTGCCAGATGGGGTGAGGGAGCATGAGGGTGGGGCTGGCTTGTGTGGTGTACCCTTTTGGGTTATTTGATGATACATGGAGGGGATTCTAATCACTGCAATGAAATGAAATACGAAAGGATGAATGTAAAGCTGATGTTCTCCCATGTTAACCTCACAATAAAAACTTAAAAAAAAAACAAAACAACTTTCAGTTGTTCCACAGGAGAAAGATGAGGCTTTCTTCTCCCATAAAGATTTACAGCCTCAGAAACCTTAGACAGGGCCTTGGAAAGTCAATGTTAGTGTAAAGGAATCCAACTGATTTTTGTATGCTGACCTTGTATCCTGCCACTTTGCTGAATCTTCCAATGAGTTCCAACAAAATTTTTTTTCTGCGTCTTTGAACTTTTCTAATATAGGATCATATCATCTGTGAATAGAGAGCTTTATTTCTTCTTTGCCAATATTAATGCCTTTAATTTCCATTTCTACCCTTAAACCTCTGGTTAATACTTTCAACACAATGTTGAATAGGAGTGGCAATAAAGGGCATTCTTGTGTGATCTCTGTTCACAAAGGGAATGCTTTCAGTTTTTCTCTATTGAGAGTGATGTTGGCTGATAGTTTTTTATATATGCTCTTAATTTTGTTGTGGAATTTCCCTTCAATTCCAATTTATTGCATTTAAAAAAAAATAAGGAATGGGTGTTGAATTTTGTCAAATGCCTTTTCTGCATCAATTGATATGATCATGTGGTTATTTTCCTTTTTAAATTTATATGGTGGAATTCATTGATTGTTTTTCTAATATTGAACCATCCTTGAATTCCTGATATGAATCCCTCTTGGTCATGATATATTATTTTTTGCTATGTTGTTGAATTCTCTAAGCAAGGATTTTGTTGAGTAAGAAAATTATAGACCAATATCTCTCATGAAAATAGATGCAAAAATTCTCAACCAAATCCTTGCCAATAGAATTCAACAACATAGCAAAAAATAATATACCATGACCAAGAGGGATTCATATCAGGGACTCAACAATGTATTTGATCCTGTTTCCTTGATCATCCTATTTCTGATTTCTAATTTTATAATATTTTGATCTGAGAAGATGCTTTGTAATATTTTGATGTTTTAAAATATATTGAGACTTACTTTAATGCTTAACACATTGCCTATTCTAGAGAATATTCCATGTGCACAGGGAAAGAATGAGTATTTTGCTTCTTTGGGTTGCATGCTCTGTACATATATATGAGGTCAAGGTGATTGATTGTGTTGTTTAGCTCCTTTGTGTTTTTATTGAGTTTCTTTGTGGTTGTTCTGTCCTTTTTCAAAAGCAGTATATTAAAATCCCCCACTATTTTTATAAACTTTTTTATTTCTTTCTTCAATTTTATTAGGTTTTGATTTATATATTTTGAGACTCTTTCATTGGGAGCATAGATATTCATTGTGGTTATTTCCTCGTTTTCAACTGACCCTTTAAACATATAGATAATGTCCTCTTTATCTCTTATGCTTATTTTTGACTAAAATTTATTTTGTCAGAGACTGATATTGTCACTCTTGCTCATTTTTTATTGCAATTACCTTGATGTATTTTTTCTGTCCTTTAATTTTTAATCTATTTTTGGCTTTATGTTTAAGGTGTGTCTCTTGTAGACAGCATATTGAAGGATACTGTTTTCTTATCCATTATACTACTCTCTGTCTATGGACTGCTGTATTTAATTCATTGACATTCAGTGAGTGATGGGTATGGATTAATTGCTGTTGATTTGCTGTTTGTTTTTTTTTGTGTGTGTATGTGTGGTGCTGCTCGTTTCTTTATCCTGCATGCTTTCCTATGCTGAGTTCAATTTTTGTATGTTTTTCTTGTCAATTTCTTCATAGTTTAATGTTTCCGTGATCTTCTTGCATTTTCCTTATCTTAATTTGATGTGGAAATGTATCAGTCTCTTTGAGATTACACTGTACTTTATTAATTTCTTCCTCCTTTTAAAACTGCTATATCCTGAAATCTATTTGACCTCCTTACAATTTGGATCTCTGTAACTATACTTTTCTCTTCCTTTGGAGTGTATGAAGTATGAACTAAGTAAATTAGAACTGTCGAAAATGAAATGGAACACATAAACATCAATATCTTAGGTATTAGTAAGCTGAAAGGGACTGGTATTGGCCATATTAAATCTGACAATTACATGGTTTACTATGCTGGAGTGACCAATTAAAGAGGAATGGCATCACATTCATCATCTGAAGAGCATATCAAGATCTGTCTTAAAGTGAAACACTCTCTGTGATAGGATAATATCCATATAGCTACAGGAAAGACCAGTTAATACCACTATTATTTAAATTTGCAGTCTGAACGTTTAAATCAGTGTTGAAGTAATTGAAGAATTCTACCAACTTCTTCAATCTGAAATTGATTAAACATGAACTAAAGATGTACTGATAATTACTGGTGATTGGAATGGAAAGGTTGGAAATAAAGAGGAAGGATCAGAAATTAGAAAATATGCCTTGGCAATAGAAATGATGATGGAGATCACATGACAGTATTTACAAGACCAATGACTTATTCATTGAAATACTTCTTTAAAACAATATAAAAGATGACTATGCACATGGACTTCACCAGTTGGAATACATAAAAACCAAATGGACCACATCTGTGAAAAACGATGGTGGAAAAGCCAATCAAAACAAGGCCAGAGGCAGATTGTGGAACACATCATCAACTGCTCATATACAAGTTCAGGCTCGTGCTGAAGAAAATTAAGTCCATGTGACCCAAAATAATTAATATATTGTTGTTGTTAGGTGCCATTGAGTCAGTGCCAACTCATAGCGACCCTATGCACAACAGAATGAAACACTGGCTGGGATGGGACAACCTCAAAATTGTTACCATGCTTGAGCCCATTGAGGCTGCCACTTTGCCAATCCATCTCACTGGGGATCTTCCTCTTTTTCTCTGACCCTCCACCTTACTGAACATGATATCCTTCTCCAGCTACTGGTCCTGCTTGACAATATGTTTGAAGCGTGAGAGATGAAGTTTGGCCATCCTGGCCTCCAAGGAGCACTCTGGTTACACTTCTTCCAACATAGATCTCTTTGTTTTTATGGCAGCCCACGGCACTTTCAATATTCTCCTTCAACACCAAAACTCAAAAGCATCAATTCTTCTATGGTCTTCCTTATTCACTGTCCAGCTTTTGCATGCATATGAGTTTATTGGAAATACCATGGCTTGGGTCAGGACACCTTAGTTCTCAAACTGACATCTTTGCTCTTCAACACTTTAAAAAAAGGTCTTGTGTAGCAGATTTGCCTAATGCAATACATCGTTTGATTTCTTGACTGCTGCTTCCATGAGTGTTGATAGTTGATCCAAGAAGAGTGAAATCCTTGACAACTTCAATCTTTTCTGCATTGATAAGAATCTTGTTTATTGGTCCAGTGGTGAGTATTTTTATTTTCTTAATGTATCCTACCTGAATTTAGAGGCCATGTGAAAGAACAGATTTGATGCTTTAGACACTAAAGACCGAAGTCCAGAAGAGTTGTGGGATGACATTAAGAACATAATATAGGAACAAAGCAAGAGGCCATGAAGAAGACAAAAAAGTATAGAAAGACCACAATTTATGTCAGAAGAGACCCTGAAATTTTCTCTTCAGCATAGAGATGCTAAGGCAAACAGAAGAATTAGGAAGTAGAGGAACTGAATAGAAATTTTCAAAATGTAGCTGGAGAAGACTAAGTCAAATATTATAATAAAATGTGCAAAGATCTAGAGTTAGAAAACCAAAAGGGAAGAAGATGCTCAGTATTTCTCAAGATGAGGGAACCTTAGAAAAAAAATCCACACCTTGACAATACTGAAGGATTCTATGGGGAAAATGTTGAATGATGTAGAAAGCATCAAAGAAAGATACACAGAGTGACTGTACCAAAAAGAAATGGTTGATGCTTACCCATTTCAAGAGGCAGTGTAAGATCAGGAACCAATGGTATTGAAGGAAGAAGTTCAAGGCTCATTGAAGGCATTGGGAAAGAATAAAGCTCTGAGAACTGATGGAATACAAATTGAAATATTTCAAAACAAACTGATGCATCACTGGAAGCACTCACTCAACTATGCCAAAAAATTTAAGACAGCTACCTGACAAACTGACCAGAAGCGATCCCTATTTGTGCCCATTCCAAAGAGAGGTGACTCAAATAATTGCAGAAATCATTGGACAATATCATTAATATTACATGCACGTAACATTTTGATAAAGATAATATAAAGCAGCTTCAAATATACATTGGCAGAGAACTTCCAGAGGTTCACGCTGGATTCAGAAGAGGTCGTGGAATGAGGGATTTCATTGCTGAGCTCAGATCAATCTTGGGTGAAAGTAGAGAATACCTGTGTTTACCTGTGCTTTATAGACTATGCAACAGCTTTTGATTGTGTGGATCATGACAAGCTATGGAAAACATTGTGGAGAATGAGCATTCTGGAACATTTAATTGCATGTGTGAGGAAGCTGTACATTGACCAAGAGGCACTTGTTTGAACAGAGAACACCAAATGGTATAAAAATTAGAAAAGATGTGTGTCTGGGTTGTATTCTTTCACTATATTTATTCAATCTGTGTACTGAGGAAATAATCTTATGAGGTGGATTACATGAAGAAAAATGTGACATCAGGATTGGAGAAAGACTCCTTAATAATCTATGATATGTTGACCTATACATATGAATGCAGTGACTCAAAAGAGGCAACAAATCCTTACAGCAAGAAACATTCCCACCCCCTCCACACACAGAGTAGACAGAGATGGGCAACTTGGACATTGGATACCCAAATGGGGAGAGGGGGTACTACAAAGGCAAGAAGTGACTGGCTTACAAGCTTTCAAGAGTGAACCTAGAGCTAGGGGGCATGGAGAAAGGCAGAATCACCAGTGAGTACTATCCTATCTGTCTAGGCAGAGCTGATGAAATGAAATACAGATGGGTAACTCGCGATACTGTAGTGAATAATGGTTATCAAGACTGATTGTGAGGGTTGGAAATGCAAAGGTAGATGTTTTGTAGCAAGGACGGGAGTGATTAGTCTAGGAGTGGAGGTCTCTGGGACCATCAATGGAGAAGAGTGTAGAGTGGGACCCTACCCAGGGAAGCATGGATGCCTGAGATGGAGACAGAGATGATGACATGGAGTGATGAAGCAGCTGGGGATTTTGGATCCAGAGAAGGAGAGGGACTGTGGGCTGAAGACTGGGGGTGGGGGTGGGGGCTAGAGTTAAATTCTTCCATGGGAAGTATAGAAGACGGGTTTCTAGGATATACCCTTTGGTCGGAAGATGATGCATGGAGGGGATTGGAACCATGGCAATGAAATGATATACAGTGGAATGAATGTAAAACTAAAGTTCTCTCATGTAAACTATCATATAATTCACAATAAAACATTAAAAAAATCTATGATATGCAGATGATACAACCTTGTTTGCTGAAAGCAGAGAACATAAAATGTTTAATGTTGGAGATCAAAGATCACAGCCTTCCATATATAGGTTTCACATCAATGTAAAGAAAACAAAAATCCTCACTGCTGGATCAGTAAATAATATCCATATAAATGAGGAAAGGTTGAAGTTGTCAAAAGACTTCAGTTTACTCAGATCAACCATCAACACTCAAGGAAGTAGCAATCAAGAAATCAAACAATGTATTGCATTGGACAAATCTGCTGCACAGGACCTCTTTAAAGTGTTCAAGAGAATTTGCCAGTTTGAAGACTAAGGTGTGCCTGACACCAGCTGTGATATTTTTAATAATCTCATATGCATGTGAAAGTTGGACAGTGAATAAGGAAAACTGTAGATGAGTTTGGTGCATTTGAGTTATGATGTTGGAGGAAACTATTAAAAGTACCATAGACTGCCAAAAAAGCAAACCAATCTGTGTTGGAAGAAGTACAGTCAGAATGCTTATTGGAAGCCAGCATGGCCAGACTTGCCTCTCATATTTCAGAGATATTATCAAGGGGACCAGTCCATTGGGGAGAAATAGATCATGTTTGTTAAAGTGATGAGTCAGACAAAAAGAGGAAAACCCTCTATGAGGTGAATTGGCACAGTGGCAGCAACAATGGACTCAAATGTAGCAACAATTTTGAGATTGGCACAGGATAGGGCAGTGTTTCTTTCTGTTGTGCATAAGATTGCTATGAGTTGATGTCACTTGATGGTACCTAACAACAACAACAAAGAACTGATGAAAAGTGTACAGACAAGAAACTTGGTGAATCCCATATTGCAGATTGCCTAAATAAACAGAAAATAGACATTTTCTATCTTTGAGTCAATTACCCAGTGTGCAATATTCTGGCTGAGATATTCTGATTGCTTAGATTTTCATGCACATTCAGAATCTGACTCTGTAGGGATTTGGGAAAACTTGCTTACTTCCACAGGGAAAGACAAATAGAACCATACTGCTAGAGCATCCACAAAGTAGTGCATTAGAAAATATTGTAACTGATCATTTTATACTTTTCATGCAGTCCAACCATATAGACTCAGTTGATTCCTTTTTGTATCAATTAATTTAATGATGGCCCTCAACAGCAATAGCAACAAATCTAATGTCCACATATTTCAGGTCAATTCCCATGGAAGAATTTAACACCCACTGAAGAACTGTTCCTGCAAATCTAAAAAGATAAAAATGTATCCATCTTTAAAATGAGAAAGTATGTATTATTTTGTCATTCTTGTTCTTCCATTTGTCAGATGATTATACATCATATGCTATATGTATGGGAGATGCCTTGAATGAAGTGAAAGACCTATTATGTGTTGGAAAGTAGAGTAGCAATATTACTCATTTGCCTAACCTCAGCCAATTTTAAATTAGTGCCTTTTATTTATTTATGGATTTAGAAATTATTTTATATAATTTCATATAAAATATTAAATTATATATTTAATATTTTATATGAAATGTGTGAAGAATTTGCACAAAAAGACAATTATTTTAAATGCTTGCTGCAGACAAGTATCACTTATTATCTATCTAGGAGTAGACAGATAATAAATGATCAGCAAGAACATGGAAGAGCTTATACTTTTGCTCCTACTGTGAGTCTTCATCAACCCTGTTACAATGGGAAACTAACAACTAGAAAATTCAGACTTCCCAGCAGATAATTACAATAAAGTGAACAATCTCTATCCCTTTAAGATAAAGGTGACATTTTAATGATGAGCAGTGAAGTTACAGCTTTTTAAAATAAATCACTGCTATTTAGTAAGACAACTCTATAAAGGAGTCCTCAAAAATAATTCCTTCATTATGATTTTATTGCTAAAAATGATACAAGAAATTCACCTGCTTAAACAAAAACAACAAAAAAATAAATTTCATTGGTGCATTAAAAAAAATCTTGAAAACATAATTTCTAATTTTTATAGGAAATTCAAATAAAGAGTTTCAGTGGGATTTTAACCCATCTGTTAATAATATAAAAAATGCAATACCTTCCAATTAGTTTGAAGAACAACTGATTGACATTATAAAAGATGAAAAATTGCAGAACAAATTTTAGCACAAATTTTCACTTAATTGGCAGATGGGATTTAACATCGAGTATTATAATTTAATAAGCACAGAAATAGGTTCTTCCTGCATATCATTGTGAAGAAGTCTTTTTCAGCCAGGAAGGCCATTAAAAAGCAGTCAAATGAACTGATCTTAGATCCACACCTTCAAAGTGTTACAACACACATAGTAAACCATATTACCACATTTCTTTAATGAAAGCATCATAACATTAAGTTATTATTTTAGGTTATTGTTTATATTTATCTTTTCTAAAAAATTTAATTTCCATTTTGTGTATTTTACACTATACAATGAATATTAGCAACTGCTGTGACACTATTGGATAAGTACTGGACCGTTAACCAAAAGGTTGTTGGTTCAAAGCCACCAGTCCCTCCTTAGAAATCCCATACAGTGTCACTGTGAATCAAACTGACCCAATGACACTTAAAAACAACAACAATAATCAGTGGAATACATATATTATTTATGAATGCTCAAAAATATTTTACTTAAAAGG
Source organism: Chrysochloris asiatica (assembly GCF_000296735.1). Taxonomy (NCBI): domain Eukaryota; kingdom Metazoa; phylum Chordata; class Mammalia; order Afrosoricida; family Chrysochloridae; genus Chrysochloris; species Chrysochloris asiatica. The sequence continues at coordinate 11,706,302 of NW_006408576.1, forward strand.
ATGTGGAAGGAAAAAAATCTGAAGACTCCTCATCTAGAGAATGATTTGCCAATTGGTAGGAAACAAGGCCAAAGGTCAAAACTGGCCACACTCACTTTAGTATTGTGTGTAAATGCTTTCAATGTATTTGCTGACTAGATTAAATAGGGGCATGTTTTCCCTGGAAAATAAAATGTCTAATTATCTCATTATTTAAATATAAATGCTGAAACCTCTGGTTCAAACAGTCAATAATAAACATCTTCAATGTATTTGTCTTGCATATCTAAAAAGTGGGAGACATACATTAAATTCATTCCAAAGGTAACAGTTTATGGATATGCCTTCAAATCTTGGAGGAGTGTTAATAACATACATCTGGGAAAAAAAAGTCAATTCTAAAGTTTTGTTCATTGAATTTTTTGACTCAAGTTTCACCAGAAAATTATTTCTCTGAGAGATTGTCTATGGGTGTCCTTTAAAAGATAAGGTTAACATTTCTGATGTTTACTTGAACAGAACTTGTTTATTTAACAATGTTTTGGAAGATTACATTTTATTGAGTATGCAAATCTGCTTCAAATCCTACAACAGTCACGCATCTCCAAAGGGAATGGCCACTAGTGTTTCAGTTGATCCTTTTGATTATTTAAAAAACAATACCACTGCCCAGAAATATTGTCCATTAGGGATTGAAATCTTAATAAACTGACCTGATTTGGGGGAAAAAAAGAAGAAGAAGAAAGTTCATGGACATTTGAAAAAATATCCAATTAATGGGTAATTATATTTATTTGGGGGTCCTGGTGTGGTGCTGCAGGATAATGAACTCGGCTGGAAGGTGGCTCAAACCCACCAGCTGTTCTTTCAAAATCCTATACAGGATCTCTATGGGTTGGAATCAACTCAATGGCACTTAACAAAACAACATTTTTTTTTTTTTTTTGAAAATTTTCACTTACATTTGTGATTATTTCCTTATGAAAACTGAAGAAATCTTAAGAAAAATTGATTAAGAACATGTATTAGTTCAGTTCAAATTGATTAAATAAACTTCATACTCTCTCATATACTTCCGGCCCACGCTTTCTTTGACAGGTAAATTACAGGATTATTCCCCTCAGGTTAGTTAGTACTTTGCATCCTCAAACAAACCTTATCAGATCGTAGATTATGATCAGGGGTCTCCTATGTTTCTTGTGCTGAGATCCAGCCATCTAGACTCAATTTGATCATTCTTATATTCATTAATCTCATGTTTATACATTCCAGACAAATTCCCAAAGAAGAAATAATCATCTTCTGTACGGCTGTTCTTAAAAATCTAAATCCTATAATTTATTATGCTCTTACTAGATACATCACCATACTAAGTTCTAATATGAAGTTTATTATTTTGTTTTTCATTAATCAGCTTATTTTCATAAATGTCCTTTTTAAATAAATGTGTTTGAAAACCTATATTTTAAGTTTAAATTGGCAATGTGAGAAAGAAGGAGAAAACGAATATGTTTTGAGTGTTGCACCTGGCATTATGTTCTTTATATGAGTATACATTTCACATTCTGGCTCTGTGGGTCCTGGTGTGGAGCTGTGGGTTACTGCGCCAGACTACAAAGCTGTTTGAACTGCAAGGTCGGCCATTCAAGGTCACCAGCTGCTCTTCAGAAACCCTATACAGGGTTGCTATGGATCGGAACCTACGGCACTTCACAACAACAACAATCTCATTTAACCTTACACTACATTGTGAAGAAGGTATTACTCTTTTAACTTTCTACATGAGAGAACTCAGACAGACAGGCAAAGTATTTACCAGAGATCATCAACTAAGAGTGACAGAGGTGAGATTCAAACTCTACCTATCTGCTTCTAAAATTCTCTTAATTAATGTGCTATCTATGCTCAAATACATGCATGAGTTTTCACCATGTTCGGTTTTCAGTTTCTAATTTCACCTGATTTCCAGTTAAACTGCAGAGGTATCTTTTCCCAATATTTCAATTAGGGATTTTCTATAGCAACAACAACAATGATGCTTTTATTTGTTCCTCATTTCCTTTCCCCTTCCATTCCTTCCCTACCAGCTGCTCTTAGGAAACCATATACAGTGTCGCTACTGCAACTGACTTGATGACCTTGGTAGCATAGTGGAATATAAGCCGGACTGCTAACCAAAAGGTAACCAGTTTGAATCAAACAGTCAGACTATGGGAGAAAGACAGAGCTTTCTGCTGTAAATAAAGATTTACAGCCTCTGAAACCCTATACTGTATTACTACTAGTCAGAACGACTCTATGGCATAGAATCACTAACCATCAGGGCAAAAATCAGTACGTTTTATCAGATTATTTAGTCTAAGGATCTATTTTAGGACTCCTGGTGTGGCGCTGTAAGGTCCGCACTGGACTGCAAACCACAAGGTCGGCATTTCAAATCCATCAGCTTCTCCTTGCAAGCCCTATACAGAGTCGCTATTATTTGGAATTTACTCGACGGCACTTAACAACAACAAATCTTGCACCTGTGTTTTAACCCCACTCCCATTTCCATCTGCTATTGGACCATCCCTTCAGGATTTGGGATCAATTTTCTCTTAGAAAGAATTAACAATCTGCCAAATTCTTAATTACAACATTCTGCTCTCTTCCTGTCATCTGCTTTGAAGCAAGTCTCTGATGCTTAAACAAGGATTCATTATCATTCCATAGTCTGATTTTTGAAACTCTTTAAACCTATGGTTTTCTAATGGACTGGAGGGTCTTCTACTTCCCTGGCTGATCTCCTGCTATGGCTTGGATCTTCCAAAGATCCTTTTCTCTTATTTTCCCATGTTTCAGTGTTCCCCATCTTGTTAGGATGACCAAGACCTGAGTAGACACTGGAATTGTATTACTCTACATAGTATTTTTCATCCTAATGGTGTGGTTATGAATCGGGCTGCTAATCTCATGGTCAGCAGTTCAAAACTACCAGCTCTTCCAGGGAGAAAGATGAGGCATTCTGCTCCCATAAAGATTTACAGCCTCGGAAACTCTATACAGAGTCGCTATGAGTCGGAACGAATTACACGGCACATAACAACAGCAACAATGGTGTATTCTCTTATATCTGCTATAGGTGAGTTAAACCCATAGCCGTCATACAGCTGTCAACTTATGGATACACCTGCCCCTACTACAAGACTCATTTGTGTCTAATTTCTAATGTCAGCCTTTATTTTAAGATGGGTTTGTTGTAAGTGCCTTTTTTTTTCCACCCAAGATTCAACATGGCAGCTATACATGAATAATGAGACAAGATTTCTGTGCTTCTGATTTTTTTTTTTTTTAATTTGAGAAGTAAGATGCTTACTAATAAAACAGGTGTAGAATCATGGAACAAAGTATATGCAAGCAGTGTGCTTCAATGGTATAATGGAAAGCAATCTGCAATTTGCAAATGAATAAATCTGGATTGAAATATGGATCGGCCAATTAATATTTACTTGCTCTTAAGAAAATTATTTATCCTTTATGAATCTCAGGTATTTTTCAGCAGCAAAAAGCTTATATTTTAGTGTACTTCTCAAGGCTGATGTGGAAGATGACATACATGCAAATAATTATTACCTGTCAAACTGAAGTTTTAAAATGTCAACCGTAGTAGTAGAGAAACAAAATGCCTTAGGAGGTCAGAGAAAGCAGTCATTACTGTATGGTTTAAAATGTCCTTCTAAAACTTTTGCATGACTTCTGATTTGTACTTGAAAAGAGTCTTCTACTTGTATTTCACCCACTCATCTGTCAGTTGCAGTGGTTTGCATGTTGCTGTGATGTTGCAAGCTATGCCATAAGTATTTCCAATATTATCAAGGTGACTCATAGTAGACAGATTCCAGCCCAAACTAGGAAGAAAGGCCTGAATATCTACTTCTAAAACTTAGCCAATGAAAACCTTATAAATCACAACTGAATATGTCAGCCTCATTTGCTTTCAGCGTGTCACCAAATAAATGAGTGGAGTCTGGAGGAAGATACCATGTTTGGTAAAATACTGTTCCAGTGAGGAAAAGGGAGCTCCTTAGTGAGATGGTTTTGCATTACTGCAGTGATGATGGACTCAAACATGCTGACAGAAATGAGGAAAACATAGGAATGAAGATCTCTTTTGTTGTATTGTACATAAGGTTGCAAGAGTCATTAACAACAGATGTGTATGAATCTAATAGTGTTGAATTAAAATTTTTGTGAAGAAAATAATAATAATGAATACACTATTATGTATTTATGAAGCTCTTTGGTTTTCTAAATTAGTTATCATTTATTTATAGTATGAACGTCATTATTTAACTACTAAATCCTGTACGTTAGACCACATTATTTACAAGCACCTTATTAAGTCCTCTGTGATTTAAGGTAACATTATGAGCTACATGTATCCCAATTGTTGTTGCTGTGTGCTGTTGAGTCCATTTCTGCTCATAGGGTTTCTGAAAGGTAGCTTATGGGTTTGAACCATCGACCTTATGGTTAGCCATCCAATGATTTAGACCCACAACTACTAGCTGATATTTTAAGTTGTTTTATCCTTAGGAATTGCTAGACAATGCTGTCAAAGAATTAATTACCTATAACAATTACCTTTTTTTACTTCTCAGTCTCAAATATAATCCATTAGGAGCCAGTTCCTTCCTCATCCTAATCCTTGTGTCTCAAATCTAATCGTATTTCCCATTGCCTTCAAGTCAACATGTGTTACTCAGGATTTTCTGAATATACCTTTGTTTTTCATTGTTTTGTTTTCCCAGGTTTAGGACCTGTCTCTCTGCTTCTTATTTGCTTTGCAAACTCCTAATTAACATTCATTCTCATTCTTCATCTTACTATTGTATCCTCATGTGAAGCTTTTCCTACTTTCATCACTTGCCCCTATTAGTTTTTCTATAATAATAAGTTATTCTACAGTATTAAGTTATTAAAATGCTATAAAATTACTTACTGAATGTACCCTGAATATGGGGCAATATTTTCTGCTAGACTGCAAGTAATTTGCAATGTTTTCTTCCAGACTGCTAGTCCATGTGATTAACTCTGAATCCCCAGGTCAATGAACAATATTTGGCACATTGTTGTGGTTGTTAAGTGCCTTCAAGTTTGTTCCGAGTCACTGCAAGCTAGTATAGGATTTCTGAGGAGCTACTGATGGTTTTGAACCATGAACCTTGTAGTTCAAACTGACTTTGCAGTCCTGAGCTTTTCCTTCAGTGCTACATCAGAATGGCATTGTGAATGCTTAAATATATCTGTGGTGTGAAGGATAGAAGAGCAGTGACTCTTCTAACTCTAATGTTTAGTGGAATCTCTGTAGGTTCCTTTCAAAGGGAGCTGGAAAATTTATTAGATTGATGCAGGGTAGTCACTGATCTCAGCATGTATGAATATCAACATCTTATGGTCACAATAACCATATGAAGTTGTTGTTGCTGTTAAGTGTCATGGAGTCGGTTCCAACTTATAGTGACCCTGTATAGGGTTTTAGAGGCTTTCAATCTTTTGCTGGAGCAGAAAGTCTCATCTTTCTCCCACACCATATAAAATAGATAGATAGCATTTGTATCACTCACAATGCAGAGGCAAAATGAATACATAGGAAGGTTAAATAACTTGCTCAAGGAAAGGAGTGAAAACCAAAGAAGTCTCTTTTTAGCATTTGTGAGCTTAACCATCAGACTATACAGTCTCTCAAAATTGGAGTCCAGTTTAGACATGCTGTATACAAGGTAAATTAATGAGTAAGCAAAAAGCATGGTTGCCTCATTGCCTTTTTAACTATACTCTCCTTTGTGCATATCCTAGTCCTACAAACCCTGAACCCTGAACTGCTCCTCTGGAAACAGTTGCATGATGTTATCTGCTAGTGATGTGTTTGCTTTTCTTTATGTCCATATGATTTTATTGTATTTATTTTACTTTACCTTTTATATGGTATTACGGTGCTTTGTTTATATGGATTGTTTCTTCTATAAACAGAATTTGTTGAAGACAGAGTCTGTTTACTGAAGGTTTCATTGGAATAAATGCTAGCATTTTGCTTTGCCCCTTGTGGGTGTTTGATAAATATTTTGTTGAATAGATGAATGAATTATCACACCATAAAAAGAATGCATTTACAATTCTTTAGGGTAAAAATAATCACAGTGATTTAGGGTGTTTAACAAATAAACACAGTGGAAATCCATTATAACATGGAATAATAAAATGTATGTTAGCTTATGTACTAAAGAGCAAATTATGTTTCATATAAGGTAACCACATAGAACATATTCACAAGGCAATCGAATAAGTCTAATACCTCCTCCAAATATCAGAATCATAAAGGTCATGCTGTGTATTTGATATGAATCCAATCAGTTATACTGTCAAACAGGTTATAAGGATAAAAACAAAAACAAAAACTTTTACTCTTTGATATGAAGCCTGGAAATCTAGATTTTTGATGTTTTGGTTGAATTGGAATAATTTACTGACTCCATGGCATCTAACAAAAGCATGCATGCATGTATGTATGAATGAATGTATGTATGCATGTTTGCATAATAGATGATTTGAAAGGCAATGCTAGTGTAATGCAAAAAATAATATCCTAAACTTTGAACTATATAATATATATAACTGCTTAAAGCCTTTTTTCAAAAAGGGTTTATGGTAACTGGCTGCCCTCACTAAATCTGATGAACCATGAATTCCTGCATGTGCTCAGAAGGACTGCACCTGTACCAACGCTTATCCATCTTTTTTTTTTTTTTTTCTTCACTTGTTTCTTTTAGCAGAGAAAATGAAAGAACACAGTTTGTAGCTGTGCTTATTAATTTCCTTTTGCTTTCACACAGTATATACTAGAGAAAGTCATTTTCTAAAACTTTTAGGGAAAGTGTAATTATCTGTGATACACATTGTGTTTCTTAATTATTAAATTACCATTTGAAAATGTTTTTCCCTGTCAGTATTGATGCCATATTCTAATTATTGTAATCACATTCTCTGGCGCATTCTGAAAGTAGATTATTGATTTCTAAACCCAGAAAATATTTTATTTTATTTTATTTAGCTTTAAATTCTATCAGGCAAATCTAATTTAGTGTAAGCAGGAAAATCACTTTTGGACATCAGTGATGGAGTTTTTGCAAGCCAAAAGTTAGAAAATATCACTTATGCCAGGGTTTCTTCTGTAATTGAAAACACAAGCAAGAAAAAGTTAGTAATAAGGTAGGATGAGGCCTTTTAGGGCAGGAACTGAGTCTCTTGTTCTTCTACCCCAGTGTATAGCACAACTCCCAGCACATGGTAAACAATTAAAAATGACTTGTGTTGTTGAAACCACGCTGTTTAGTTGGCATTTAAAAGCATGCTTCAAATTAAAAATAAAAGACAAAACAAATATAGACCTAAAGTAAAATATTTGCAAGTGTATCTGTGTTTATTGAGATTTGTGCTTTGATTAGTTATTGTGTTAGCCCCTTCACCTCTTGTAGGATATTCTGAGTAATTTCCCACTTGCACATAAGGATAAAGGCTGCATAATTTCCTGGTTGGTTTTAACAACCAAAGACTTGAGAGGTAGATTTTCCTACATCCCTATGACCTTTCTATAGAGTTTCCATTTATTCCTACCAATTGCCCAGCTCCCTTCTACTCTTGCTACCATTCTATGCAAACCTGAGGAGTAAGGCATTTTATCAGCCATTGACACTGAGGTGTGAGCAGAAGCTACCTTGGTGCTTTCCCTGTGAATTTGTTCTAGTTCTGTATTTTTCTTCATCAGATAAATGCTAAGCCTGAAAAAGATCACGTATTGGAGGGTTAGGAAGGTGGAAAGGGTTAGGTTGTTATCTTATTGAATAAATTTTCATTTTAGTTCAAACCCAAAGGAAGAACCAAACTGGAATGTGTAAAATATTTACTTACTTTAAGGATGAGAGGGAAGTAGTTAAGGTAATAGCTTCCCTTTTAATTTATTTTAATATAACAGATATTGTTGTTATTTTTAAGTGTCATCCAATAGGTACATACTCGTAGTGATCCTATGCACAATAGAATGAAACTCTGCCCAGTCCTGGGCTAAAAATTGTTGCCAAACTTGAGCCCATTGATGCTGCCACTTTGCCAATTTGTCTTTCTGGGGGTCTTTCTTGTTTTCTCTGATCTTCCACCTTACCAAACATGGTATCTCTCTCTAGTGACTGGTCCCTCCTGACAATATGTCTGAAGTATGAGAGATGGCATTTGGCCATCCTGACATCCAAGGAGCACGCCAGTTTCACTTCTTCAAACACAAATCTGTTTATTCTTTTGGCAGCCCATGGTACTTTCAGTACTCTCCTCCAACACCATAACTCAAAAGCATCAATTCTTCTATGTTCTTCCTTATTCACTGTTCAGCTTTAGTATGCATATGAGGTTATTGAAAATATCATGGCTTGGGTCAGACACATCTTAGTCCTCAAACTGACATCTTTGTTCTTCAACACTTTAAAAATGCAGCAGATTTGCCTAATGTAATATGTTGTTTGTTTTCTTGACTGCTGCTTCCATGAGTGTTGATGGTTGATCCAAGAAGAATGAAGTCCTTGACAACTTCCATCTTTTCTCGGTTGATGAGAATGTTGTTTATTACTCCAGTGGTGAAGTTTTTTTTTTCTTTATATTGAGATGTAATCCATCCCGAAGGCTGTGCTTTTTATCTTAATCAGTAAATATTTTAAGTCCTCTTCACTTTCAGCAAGCAAGGTTGTATCATCTGTATATTGCAGGTTATTAATGAGCCTTTCTCTAATCCTGATACCACATTTTTCTTCATATAACCCAGCTTCTTGGAATATTTGCTCAGCATACAGGTTGCATAAGTATGGTGAAAGAATACAACCCTTTTGCACACCTTTCCTAATTTTTAACCATTCAGTGTTCCCATGTGCTATTCCAATACCTGCCTCTTGGTCTATGTACAGGTTCCTCATATAACAGATAGGCCATCTATAATGACAGGAGGCAGGAGCTAAACTAGAGTTTGAGGATACTCAGTGACTTTTTAACAACAACTGTACAGAAATAGAGAGAGAGCTGCCTGAGGTCAGAAAAGGAACCGAGAGAGGGCAAAAACCAGTGGAGCTTGTAAATCCATCATTCATAGAAGGTCACAAGTGTCTGGTCAATACATTTTGAGCAAAATCAGAAAATAAATTAATTAGTTTCTGGTGTAAGACGTTTTTCTTCCTTTAATGATGACTTCAGATGCAATGATTTTTCTTCCAAGTCATCTTCACCATACATACGTAATCACTACAAGTTAGTCTAGCATTTTATTGAGTTCTTTTATATTATTACTTATACTTATCCTTTATTTTAACAAAGTCATTCTATATGGGTATTCTTAAATGACCTCGAATCAGTTCTAACTCATGCTAACCTTCATGGCATTTATCAGTCAAGTAAGTATCTTATCACACCATACCATTTATTCTATTGTTATTGTTAACTATCTTTGAGTATATCTGACTCACAGCAAACCTGTATAGGCATTCCAAAGAGTGGATGATGGGTTTGAACAACCAAACTTGTGGTTAGCAGTACAGTGTTACTGCTGCATGCCTTCAAGTTGGTTCATTTCATAGACTCCCTAGATAGAGTTTTCTAGGCTATAAATCTTTACAGAAGTAGAAAGCCTCATCTTTCTCTTAAAGAGCAGTTGGTGGTTTTGAGCTGCAGACCTTAAGGTTAGCATTCCAAGATGTAATCCACTGTTACCAGGGCAAAACAATTGCTAAAATGTTAGTACACATGGGTCAGCAATTCCTTTTTCTGTGCTAAACATCTGTGCAATTATTTAAAAATGTATTGTTTTAGCCTAAGAAATAAAGGTATATTTGGATCACTTGTGAATATTTTAAGCATGCAGATTCTGGTCTTGTAGGTCTTATGCAAACTTTGTTGTTGTTGTAAATTGCCGTAGAGTCAATTCTGACCCATAGCAACCCTGTATAGGGTTTCCAAGAGATAGCTGGTGAGCTTGAATGACCGACCTTGCAGTCTGACACATTAGCCCACAGCGCCACACCAGGACTCCTACGTAAGCTTTGTTCTTTGTTGAGTGCTGTCAAGTCAGTTCCAACTGTTTCCAAGGAGAGGCTGGTGAGGTTGAGCCTCTGACCTTGTGGCTCAAAGTAACTTTGAAGTCCAGTGCACTAACCCACAGCATCACACCAGGACTCCTATGTAAGACTGGAGACTGACAATTTCTGGGAGATGTCATTGTTCCTTATTCACTGTTCAACATGCGTATGAGCTTGCTGAAAACACCAGGGCCTGAGTTTTAGTTCTCAAACTGGTATCTTTACTATGTAACACAATAAAGATTGCAGTAGATTTGTTTGATGCAATCTGTCATTTTATTCTTTGACTGCTGCTTCCATGAGTTTAGATTGTAGGTCCAAGCAAAATGAAATCTTTGACAACTTCAACCTTTTCTCCATTTATCAAGATGTTATTTATTGCTCCAGTTGAGAGGATTTTTTTTTTCTTTACACTCAGATGCAATCCATACTGAATGTTGTAGTTTTATTTTATCCTCACTTTCAACAAACAAGAGTGTGTCATCTGCATGTTAATGAGTCTTCCTTCAATCCTGATACCATGCTTCTTTTTCATATAATCCAGTATCTCCAATAATTTGTACAACATACAGATTGAACAAGTATGGTGAAAGGATACAACCCTGGCAAACATCTTTCCCGATTTCAAACCATTTAGTATGCCATTGTTTTGTTTGAATGACTGCCTCTTATTCCATGTGCAGATTCCTCATGAGCAAACTTAGTGTTCTGGAATGATTCTTTACAATATCATCCATAGTTTGTTATGATCCACAGAATTGAAAGCTTTTGAATAATCATTAAAGCACAAGTAAACATCATTCTGGCTTCTCTGCTTTCAGCAAAAATCCGTCTGACGTCAGCAATGATATCCCTCATTCCATATTCTCTTTTGAATCCAGCTAGAATTTCTGGAAGCTTCCTGTTGATGTACAGCTGCAATTGGAAGATCATGGAAATAAATCCAAATACATGGAAACTGAATAACACCCTGCTGAAAAGCAACTGGGTAGTAGAAGAAATAAAACGTGAATTCACAAAGTTACTAGAAACAAATGAGAATGAAAACACAACATACAATTATCTTTGGGACACTGCAAAAGCAGTGCTGGAGGACAGTTTATTGCAATAACTGCACTCATCTAAAAAGATGAAAGAACCAAAATAAACACATTAACACAACATCTCCAACATCTAGAAACAGACCAGAAAAGTAAACCTACAGTCAACAGAAGAAAGGTATTAATAAAGATTAGAGCAGAAATAAATGAGATAGAAAACAAAAAAGTGAAGAAAGAATCAACAGAACAAGAAGCTGGTTCTTTGAAAGAATTAATAAAATCAACAAACCATTGGGAAACCTAAGAAAAGAAAAGAAGGAGAAGACACAAATGACATGCAAGAACACATGGGTGATGTCACAACAGAGCCAATAGAAATAAAAAGGATAATAACAGAATGTTATGAAGTGTTGTACTCCAATAAATTTGAAAACCTAGAGGAGATGGATATATTCTTAGAAAATCATGACCTACCTAAACTTACACAGAGTGAAATAGAAAATTTGAGCAGACCTATAACAAAAGAAGAAATTGACCAAGTCATCAAAAAACTCCAAACCAAAAAATGGCCAGATCCAGATGGCTTCACTGGTGAGTTTTACTAAACATTAATGGAAAAGCTGTCATAAATTCTACTCAACTTACTCTGGAAGATAGAAAAGGATGGAAAAAACCCTCATACATTCTATGAAGCAAGCATAACCTTCATACTAAAAACAGAGAAGGACAACACTAAGAAAGAAAATTATAGACCAATGTCTCTCATGAACATAGATGCAAAAATTCTCAACAAAATCTTAGCCAACAGAATTCAACAACACATGAAAAAAATAATACGTCATGACCAAGTGGGATTCATATCAGGGATGAAAGGATGGTTCAATATTAGAAAAACAAGCAATGTAATCTACCATATAAATAAGAAAAAGGGGAAAACCACATGATTATATTGACTGATACAGAAAAGGGATTTGACAAAATCCAACATCCAATCCTGATACAAACACTCAACAAAGTAGGAATTGAAGGGAAATTCCTCAATATAATTAAGAGCATACATACAAAACCAACAGCCAACATCACTCTCAATGGAGAGAAACTGAAAGCTTTCCCCTTGCAAACAGGTACCAGACAAGGATGCCCTTTATCACCACTCCTATTCAATATTGTTTTGGAAGTCTTAGCCAGCGCTATAAAGCAACATAGAGAAATAAAAGGCATCCAAATTGGAAAAGGGGAAGGAAAACTCTGTTTACAGATGATATGAGTCTACATATAGATAACCCCAAATACTCAGCAAAAAACAAAACAAACAAACAAAAAAAAACTACTGGAACTCATTGGGAGATTCAGCAAAGCGGCAGGGTACATGATCAACATACAAAAGTCATTTGGAGTCCTCTATACTAATAATGACAGCACTGGAAAGGAAATTAGGAAAGCAATAACATTTACAATAGTCACCCAAAGTATTAAATATTTAGGAATTTATGTAACCAGAGAAACAAAGGACCTATACAAAGAAAACTATAAAACACTACT